>NC_069116.1:24251089-24551089 GCF_025612915.1 Magallana angulata
CAAACTGCTTTCAATTGAAGATACCAGCATACCGTAGTATTTCTTATTAACAATGAATAAACAAATCCCCCCCCCCCCCCCCCCATGGATAACTATTATAACGGCATTTATTCTTTGCAAAGAGAGCAACAATAATAAAAATAGAGAGAGAAGGAAAAATACAGTCGCCATGGCAATATACTGTCATTAAAGAAATCTTTGAACCTGTCGAGAAATCAAACACCAGTAATCCCGGTTCCTGAACCCCCTATACAATGCTTTTACCATCACTCAATCAATACCAGGATTAAGCCCTCAGTGCAAACTTTCTACAAGCTCTATTCTCTCAATGGCTTCCTATTTTAGGAAGGAGGAAAAAAAAATCCTGTTATCTTTCTGTCTCCTAAGTTATTGATGAAAATCTATCTGTTTTGGAGCAACTGACAGAGAAACTCAACTCCAAAGAACAACATGTGCAGATAACAAATTAATACATTTCCAGGTAGTACTACAAGGCCGGAGTTTACTATACTATTGAGAAACTGACACTAATTTCAATGAAAGCAAGAGAGAAAAAAATACAATGAAAAAGATTAATTCTGCCTCTAGCAGCTGAACATATATTTTTTCAAGCTCATACATTGCAATAATGTCACAACATTTCCAAATCATAATTTATTAAAAAAAAATTGAGCAGTTTAGCCAGAATTGAATATAACTTGTAACACATGAACATAATCTTTAAAGACCTCTCCTAGCTACCATTCCTTGCTTTATATTTGCTATTGAACAATGCCCCTCTCCCTGACTGTAAGGACTGACCACAAAACCTGTTCAAACAGGTCAACATGAGGTCAGAGTCTTTCTTTTATCTGGTCAGTAGGTGGATGATAAACCTCTTAAAAATGTTCACACTGAAATACCACCCGGCCTTCCCAGGCATCAAGTACACCTGAGCAGATCACACATACACTATGGGAGCAATCTATTTACGATAATTCATTGTCCTTGTATATCGGGAATCAGGAGGACAAACATGTGAATCGGTCCAATGTATTCTTTTATACGTAGATAAAAAAAATTAACCATTGACTGGTAATTTGGCCTCGATAGCTTGGTAATGCAAATGCCTGGTGTATACTAATGAACATCACATACTACTGTAACATAGAAACAAGAGACATATAACCTTCAAATTACCTCTCCAACTATTATATGTATCAAGTTCATTGAGCATGTTGAGACAAAGGCTTAGGAAACGATTACTTGTTTCTCATGTACCTGACAAAAATTTCTCCCAAAACTCCCCTTATAATAATAAGATGCAAAATGATGTTTTTTGAAACCCTACATTAACACTGAAAACATATGCCTGTTAAAAAATGCATTCACTGATCTCATGATTAACCACAAAACTTCTGCTTTCACAAATTGTCGGATCTTATGCAACCAGACTTCCTAAACCGGAGAATCTAACAAATGTAGGAGCCAGAATGGAACCAGGTCCGACTTCAGATGACAAAAGGAACAAAGCCGGTTTATTTGTGCTCAGTCTTGCACAATGGTAAAGGCAGGTTGACACAGCTTTGCCCTCAGAACAGTCACCAAACGGTACACAATTAAAAGCCCTACTTGACTTTTTTGTCAATTAACGTACAAGAAGGGATTTCAAATTAATGTCTTCCTGACATGATAAGAATGCCAAAGCTTGGCAAAATTCATTTAAATACTTTCAGCCTGAATCTTATGGCTTTACCAATGAATCCCATATTTACAAAATCTATTTAAGGAAACACATTTGTCTCTATATCTATACAGTACCAACAAGGTAACTATGTCCCACTATATTACATATTGTCATTATTGTGTCACTTAGCTTTGATTGGATAACTGACCCACTTATTTAAGCTAACCAATAAGGATGTTCTATGCAAGTTTCCTTCTCAGGGCTTTTAACTTAAGGAACTTTTTCTTGCATACTCAAGTTGTAGATTAGATAATGGAATAATAAGGAAACAAAAAGGATACACTTCCTGGAAGAAGTCAATATGAGGTGGTTGAAGAATGTCCAGTGATGATAGTACCTGAGAACAAAAGAAAAGAAGTGTAATTACAGGATCTAACTATCCTTCTTCCTGGGCTTTTTCTTTCAAAGCTTCCTCATCCTTGTGTCAATTACTCAGTACAAATGAATGCATATGGAGAATGTAGCTATGAAGCTACTGTAGTAAGACATTTTTATTCCAGACAAATTCTACCTTACTCAAATACACTGAAATATGTGCATATGTATCATACCAAAAGCACTGATTAAAATATGTGTCTAGTATGTATTATATCAAAAGCACTGATTAAAACATACACATGTATCGGTTTCAGATCTGAAGTCTGACCTATTAGTGGTTATAAATGGCCATTGTACAACTGTTAATTGGTCAGCCTGTCTTGAGTGTATTGGGGTTGAAAGGTCACTGTGGTGACAGACTTTCTCTGGTGACAGTTTTATTGCAACACTCTTCCCAATTTGTCATTAAGTGTACACACTTATTGAGCCATTCACTAATTACAAGAACCATTTCCTTGCAATAAAGTTAATTACACAAAATCCTCCATCAGCAAATACTTTACAAACAAGTTTTATTTCCCTTCCAATGGAACGAAAAAATCAAGAGAGGGTTCAAAAACTATTCCTTTTAATGACCTATATTTTCAATTAAATTAAAAACTACAGGATATATACATGAATAGATTTCAAGAAATTAGAATTTTGATATATGTCACAAATTGCTCATAGATTGGAGCAGCAAACTTCGTCTGAAGTGCGTCATAACCTTTGTAGTGTTAAAAATTTTGCACCTGAATTCAGGTGACATCAAATGGAAGGTCGTGTCTCCTATCAGCTTACACCCTGTCTGAACTTTCCTACTTAATGATAGCTTTCACATCTTGGGTCTACAACACTTATTCCACTTCACTTTCAGAATTCTTATAAATATAAATTTTGATAAGATAAAAAAGCTATTTTCAAATTGTATCTACATTTTAACTTGTGCAGTTCAAGAATAACTAAATACCTGGAATTTTTGCATGCCAAGCATCCCCCCCTTTAAAATTGGATGTGATGTGACAAAGCCTTATGAACAGTCCAAGTTGTTTATGTGGATTAATTATGAATTGTCAACTAAGTATTAAATTGTAAAGCATTAATTAAAAAAGGTTACATAAACATGATAAACTACAATGAATTCACAATATACCAGATAGCAATCCCAAAGAATAATGAATAACTCAACAAAAGACTGAGTTTCTTGTTTTTTCTTTTTCAATATGAATCTCTAAATCAAAACTAATGATAGTGTTCTGATAAAATATATATTAATTATTATACATCATAGGATAACAGATGTCTATTTCCATTGCCTGTCAAATCTGATGAAGCCTTCCATGAACTTACATCTGGAAAAGCGTGTTTTTTAACACGCAAAAGTTTGATAACAACAACAAAGAAATGCTAACAGACATAATGATCCACAATGATTTATTCTACAAAAGAAGTATATGTTGCTGCGTTTAAAAAGAACTCTGCCTGCTGAATCAAAAGTCATTTTTTCCCTTCACGCTTATACAAACAAAGAAAGTATGGTTTTTAATTGCATGTAAGAGTTCATTATCCGCAAAATGTTATCTGATATTTTAAAATAAGGCAATCACTCAGAAATACCATACTAGTTCAAGTGACAGAACTAGGTCAGATGTGGCCAATGACCTAATAAAGGTTGTGTTTTAACGTCTGCCTAATATTCGCATCATTATCTTGCGAAACTGATTATTCTTTAGGAGTAAATTACATGCTCCAGTGAACAACGCGCTTCAGTACTCACATTGTCGTTCTTGAAATGACACAACATCCGTAACTCTCTGTACACTCTCTTGCAGGACACAAGATTCTGGAATACGTTGGGCATCTTTTTAAGGGCCACCCTCTTCCCATCTCTAGGATCAGTCACTGACCTATTGAAACAAAGGAGAAAATGAGTACATGTAACAATTAATCTGGTACTTTAAAAATAGATTTACACAAAATAACATACTATGTCTAAATAGAAATATCAGTTCAAAAATCTATTCATGTACATGCTGGTGCCTGAAAATGTCAACATAAATACTTGTTAATGATATCCCATTGGCATATAGTATAATGGATCACAACCATTCACAATGAAATAGAACATTTATCATCTCAATAGACTCAAAATAAAAATACTCAACACAGACCCTTTGTCCCTTAATTTAATTGTCAAAGAGGATATATCCTGGAAAAAGCACCAATTAAACTTAATTTTGGTTTTCAGGAAGTTGAGCTCATTTTATGAAGACTATAAAACATAGAGCACAGTAAATTATCCATCAGAAAGACTGAGGTAGCCATGGGGTTGGGGGAGTGTTGTCGGGGTAGCCATGGGGTTGGGAGACAGACCATAGTTGACGGGATAGCTATGGGGTTGGGAAAGTGTTGCATGTCTTCATTTGACTTGTTTCTGGTATCTAAATTAATTTCCAAACTACCAAATATCATTGACCTTGTTAAGGTCAAAAACAAGAATACATGATCATCTATTACTGTACAGAAACCAACAAATTCATTTCTGACCTTGAAACAGATCTGTCAAGGATAACATGTCCTATTTGAGTTTAAAGGCAAAAAAAGAAATGTTTGCATGTCTGTATTATAAATAGACCTCATCGTTATATGATAAAATTTTTAGCATTCTAAATATATATTTTGAATTACAAATCCATGATGAAGCACATGCTGTGCATCATATCAAAAGTAGATTGTTTTAGTTTATATATACCATATTTATCATTTGTAATGATTCTAGCAAAGTCTGTCATTTTCACTATGAAAATTAAGGAAATTCAAAAACTATATAATTTTTATAATTGGCAATAAAAATAATAATTCATGTTGAGAAAAGTTTATTCAGTCAATATCTGATCTATATGCATAATTTTAGTAATTTCTCCTTAAATTCCCATCCGTTTGAAAAAAATAACATTAAGGACAGTTGACCCACTAATATTCCTCTCCCTTCCAACCCCAAAACTTATATTGCAAGGCCTAAAGAAAGCATTTATTATTTTTGGCTTTCTCGGGGCACAGGGAATAATCTTCAGTGTGTCTAGACATAACACTCTTCCTCTGGAGATATGATGGAATACAACATTCCTCTCAGAATGTATGGACGTGTATACGTGTGAAGAATCTAGTTCACATACTGACATTATTACCCTACGCGGTACAGCTGGCTAGAGAAGAGCTAATCCCCTGAGTGAATCAAAAAAAATCACACTGCTCAGCAGGGAATATGCTTTTAAAGCATAATACTTAACCCCCTCTTTAGTTTCTCAACGGCTGTCATCCCATACCTTGACAATATACGCATTCCATATTATACTATCGAAGTGGGGGACAATATATTGTCAAATTATGATATGAAAGTGTGAAGTATATATTATCATGTCGGATAAAATGATGAAAAAATAAATCTTATGAAAAACAATGATTTACTTTTTCTAACCACTTAACATAATCTTTTGTCTGAATAAACAAAAATGATTATTCATACTTATATCTGAGTAGGTGGGTAGTATTTACCAGAGTATGACGTAAATAACAAAAGTACATACATGTAATAAGTACAAACAACACTGCCTTTCCTTCTCAACAGATAATTAAATTCAATATCTTAATAAAAACAGTGCCATCTGAATTCAAACACATCAAATGTATCATTCCTTTTTTCATACGTTCCTGTAATGTAATAATGTTTTGACAAATGTCTTAGGGCTTTATGATGTCTTTGTTTAGCCTAAGGACGTGCCTGTCAATGAACAGCTGATCTCCGCAACATGACACAAAGAAATATACGATGAAAATATTTTTACCGTTCCAAAACCATAACAAACTTTCTTTTTATAATGTCCTTATAAACTTTTTTAAGAAATTATAGATCAAGGAATAAATGATTGATTTTCTACAGGAAACAATGATTTCGTGCTTTCCGTGAACAGACTTGTACTGGGGAACAATAGGGGGCAGAAAATTTCCTACTCACCAAACGACACCGAATGCCCCATAACCTATGGGTCTATCCGGCTGAATATCCTGGGGTGGTACGACTTGGTAGTAGGGTACAGCCACAGCAGCCGTCAGAATGGCTTGTTGAGAGGGGGCCGGGGCAGGTCCACCCTGAAATGCCATTATGTGACGTGCGTGTCGGTGGCTCACAACCGCCATATCTTTCATTGAGTCCAGTAAGGTGTCCGCACGTTTCCGTGATCTTAGTACGCTTTTACGATTCTATCATTTCCTTTCTCTGCACATTCACGTAGATGGGTATCTCTCCTGTACACCTGGAGAGTTTGAGGTGCTAGTTTGAGTTAAAACTTGGACATAAAAACAGTTTTCAACTGGTGTAGTGGGCTCTCTGACTCACACGCGGAGAGCTCTCAGCACACAAAGAAGTCACGTGACAACGCAAAACCTTTTCCCAGGATGCTATATTCCAGGTCAAAGGTCAAGAAAACATTAGAGAATTTATCTAGTGTCATGTTAATTTGAATGAAAAATAATTAATCATACTTAACTAATCACTTTTTGATATTAAATAATCACAAATCCGAGTGCATTATAACGATAAAACGACATAATATGCAAAATAAATGTAATAAGTTTAATTATCAAAGCACGTGGCAATTCTAAAAATAACAGGACAACGCCCCCTTAACTTTTCCAAATCGGAAGTCTTGACTAGGAGAATTTTAGACAAAGAAGGGTATTTGGTGCATAGCCCATGTTTCATCAAGAACTATGTAAGAAAAGTTGGCAATTCATATTTGTCAGCATGTTTTGCAATTCATGTAGATATTGAATGAACCCTGATAAGGTCATTTGCATGGATCAAAATCTACTTAACATATTCGACTAAACACTTATTTTAATACCCATTTTTAGCTTTAAAAAAAGGATTCAATCAGAAACGGTTCTTGTCCTTTTAATATAATGTAATATTTATCATTTATATGTACAATGTTATCATGAATATATATGACTTGCAATTAGTGTAAAGTTAATATAGAAAATCAAGTACATGTAACTTTACTCTAGTTCATTAATTATTATTGACTTGGTAGAATTATAAAGATTGATAAATCCTTTATGTAACTTGTCAAAGTTAATCTGTCTTTTTGAATTGCGGTAATTTAATTGTAAAGATATCTTAATTCATTGAAAATCCTTGTAATGCAGTTGGATGAAATCAATGTGTTGAAAGATTTTGTCACCTTTCATGGGAACATTAATCTGAAAGAAATATGTTATCTAAAATTTTTCTATCTTTTTGATATCAGAAAAAAAACTTTGACACTATTATTTTTTTTATATTAAAAAGTAACATTTAATAATAAGTATAATTCAATAAATAATCCTGTATGTTTGATAACATATGAAGTTCATCATTCTGAAATTCCTTGTAAACAGTGAAAGTGTGAGCATCTTTAGCTGTGTCTGACCACTACTTTTGCATTTGATACTCTAATCAGGATCTAATGTGTGGCATGCCATTCTCAGAACTCTATCAATGCAATTTATTCACTGTCCATTTTGAAAAAAAAGAGTATATTATATTCCTCAATTAACTGTGTAAAAAGAATTATTATTATTAGTAACAATGTTAATGTCAACATGATAATTTTTATATTTAATGCTTAATCTAATCCTTAACCTTCATTATTATGTACTGGAAAAGAAATTCTGGCATTTGATAACCTTTTCAAGTATATTGTTTATATTTATTTATGAATTAGAATATTATATTTAGACACATGGGTGAGAAGTATATGGTCGTTAAAAGTGCAACAAAACTTTATGTCCAAGATTTATAGGTTAAGATATTCAACTCGGGGAAACATTAGGCATGAATGACAACTCTAGGTAACGGTCACAAGACGTGCACACAACACACACAAAAAATCAAGTGCTTTTAATATATACAAGATTTTTTGTTTATGTGAATCCCACGACTGCTTTTCATATGATCAGCTCTTTCATTATTTCTACTTTCTATACCTCTCTTTAAATCCAAAAAACTTTTCTTGAAGAAATTCAGAGTAAAAATATGTACATGTATATCACTCTTCGAACGGACGGACAGTAAGAAGGGAGCTAGGGCTCATAGTTATAAGTATTGCAGGTTAATGGACAATTACTTTGAGAAAATGGCCATCTGTTATTTTATTTTTTCACAAATTCAAAAAAGACAGAATAAATGAATTCATTAATTTTTTTTTTCTCGAAGCTGCAAATTTTACATGTTGCTGTATACCTGCTACCATTGTACATATTAATTAGCTTTCCTCTACTTTTTGTGTGGGTAAAAGAACACTTAAATTGTGAACAAAAGTAAACACTTTTAAGAATTTCTTATTTACAGTAATAAGATGCATAATTAGCCCCCCCCCCCCCCCCAAAAAAAAAATAAAAAAAATAAAATTGAAAACCGTTTTGTGGGGATGATGTAGAATCTTCAAGACTGATAGAGTTTTCTCCCTTTATATAAGCAATTAAGCTATAGTCCAGTGCAGCTCTTATATATATACTGGCTAACTTCAATATGAATTAACAATTAAATATTGATAAAGTTTCTTTGAATTGTTAAAAAAGAAATATCAAAAGTAGGTCATAGAGGCCTCATTTTGGGACTCTGTATTCATCTGTAGTCCAATTTTCTGAGGTCTTATCTTGAAATATTTGAGCATGCAAACAAATTAATTCATTTTTTATTGATATCAATATGTACATGCTGTTGCTTATGAGGATACCATGTACCTTAACTAAAAAGCATTGCATTATTTTTAAATCAAAATTGTGTTCATAAGAATTAAAGGTTTGGTCGAAATAAATATTTTCTTTGAAAGATTTATTTTGAATCTGCTGTTCCAACTTTTGAATTAAAAGGGCGCATTAGAAAAAGGTTGATCATACACAAAACTGAGGTAATTTTATCACAAAATAATGGTTAAGTGAAGAATAGGTGATACGTAAATTAAGTCATGCAAGGTCAGAAAATATCACATTTTAATTGTTTTCACCCTTATTTATCTTTGTTTGGAGTTGCTAAAAATATATCTTTAATACCGGTAGTTTTTCTGGAGTAAGCTAAATGCAAAATGAGGAAAACTTTGATCAATGTAATAGAAAAGGCAAAAAAGAAAAAATAGAATGTAGTTGATTTATTCTAACCAATATTTTTTGTATGAAGTCTGATAAAGAAATCTGAATCTGTTTCTTTGAAACTGTTCTTTGAAACTGGATCTAAGCTTGATGCAAAATTGATGAGCACAAAGATAGAACAGCAGTATCTAAATTAAAGATTCCAGGCACAAGAAAATGATAAACACAGGTGAAATACATGTACATGTAATTCAGAGGAATTGAAGACAATATATTTTCCTTGGACCACCTTTTAAAATTATTTGCTTGCCCATGATCTTCCAATTTGAATGATTTTTGTAATGTATGGTAATTAAAAAGTTTTTATAATTAAGGAATGAATTCAATGTTTATTTGTTTTATACGATATAAAATGGTTTGGGGCAGTTTACGCTTTATAAACCACGAAGCGATTTATAAAAAAGCGTAAACTGTTTCAAACCATTTTATATCGTATAAAACTAATAAATATTGAATTCATTGCTTATAATTTAATTTTTTTACTCTGCACTGTAGATAAAAACGGTCATTTGACCTTTAAAATGACGAAAAATTGTACAAAATTCAAACGTAACATCAGGCGTATTGTTTTTGACGTTAGTCTTACTATGACGTAGGCAACATTCTTTATATGATATAAAATAATATTAATAAATCAGAGAGCGTGTTACAACCAGAATTAAATTATTGTGTCTTGAAGGAAAAAAGTGTCTCATGTAAGAAAATTTAAAAAAAATATAGTGCAAGTTTTCTTTGAAATTGTCTTTGAAAATTGACGCAAAAGATTTCCAAACCTTTAAGTAATGAGATAATTAACTAATTTTCTTTGTTTCTTCCTAAAAACAATGCGTTATGGGATTTTGTTTGGGTGAGAATCTTTTGCTTTATAAGACTAATGTAGATCTTTGATTTGTAGCATTAGCTAAGGTGAAACAAAGAGGAAAACTATGAATTAATTTCATGATTGTACAGTTATTCCTGATTTGCATCCTCATAGAGAATTCCCTCCTTCATTTTTAATACTCACATTGCTATGCTAAACTTATGGATACTTTTGTACACTGGTGATGTGTCTACCTGTGGAAACCTTTAACTGTGGCCAGTGCAAACTGGTTTGTAATTAATTAATATGCTAGTTAAATGTCAATTATAGTGTTATAAATATTGTGTACTGCTGTCCAGAAACTATAATCAGACGTCAAAAGTACCAATGATTTGCATGTTCCCTGCAGGCATACCTTTACGCATGTTTTTGTATCTCATTAGGTGTAGCAAATCTGATTCAACTAAAAACCCGACACTGATCCTCATAGCCTCTCTCTATCTACGAACACAGACTTACGACCCGCTATGGTAAGAAGTCCCTGCCCCCAGGCAGAGAGTATAATTCAAACTGTCTTCTTGTGAGGTAAATATCATTTTCCTAGCTGCTCTCTTTCCTTTTTTTTTTGTGTTACGAAGTTTTTGTTGCAAAAAAGTCAAGTTATTGATTTTTCTGATGGAGACCACTGTATAGCTGTCACTCCGATGAAAGGTATGTTGTCATTGATATTGAAAAATATTGATTTATGATTTCTTTAATTAGTGTGTAAATCAAATGAATAACTATAAGCGTATCATGTTTATTTGTCAGCTGGGTCATCTAGTGGTTATATATAAATATATATGTATATAATATGGATTAAATGGATGTATTGTGGATGCAAGTTAAGGTAGAACTAGTGCACATATTTTAAGTGACATATATCACATATACATTGTAAATATATGTCTACATATGGTATATGGAGTACTTATAATTTCCTTTAACCAACAATCCAACAAATGCAGATTAAAGTCATGTCTCTAACTGATTATTCAGCCATCAAAAAGTTCCAAGTTTAATTATGTTCTGAGTTAATATCTTGTCAGATTAGCTTGACAATTACTGGAAAATAACAAGTATTTATGTCATTTTTTGTCCTTATCCTTAATCTGCATATATATAAAGAAGACGAATATGAGAAGACCTTTGCACTTCAATGATTTGGTCATTTGTCCTATCAGATTAAGTTTATATTCTAGTGAATAATTATTCTCTTAATTTAATCTGTAAAAAAAAAAATCCTGTTTTAATTGTCATATATCTGGATTTGTTTCTACTCGATATTGACGATAAACACGCTACTATGAAGTCTGAAATCTGAGAATCTGTCCAGATGTTAGTGTTTTCCTAATCCTGGATGAAAGATTCTGCAAACATATTCATTATCTGAGGGCAGGTCTGTACCAGACAGTTCAAAAGGAGAAGATTTTGAAAGTTTAAGACAGAATAAACTCAAATTTTGCTTTATTTTATTCCAACTTGGCAAAAACATGTAGGCCTCAGGGAACATCTGTTGGGAAATAGCCGGTACTTTATTAGAAAGGTTTAGCTATGTTTCATTATAGTAACATTAGATGCTGATGTATTGCATTTGAAGGTGATCCATTAATGTCGAAATATTTTGGGGCTGAATTTAGTATTTACAATATTTCATGTAGATCTTGTTACAGTAGAATTTAGATAATATATAGCAAAGTACTAGGGACCAGTGGATTTAATTTGCTTCATCCATTATATGTAATATAATTATTACATGTAATAGGTAATGATTTTATATAAGTTAACAATGGCCATTAAATTGATATTTAATGGTTTGGCAAATATTCACAAATTAACTATCCTTTCCTTCCCTTTTCCCCCCTCTCTCAAATTATACAATAGAATAAGCAAAGAGATCTACTTTCCAAACATATGGCTGGGATAATTACTTTGATTGGCGATCCTGCTGTTGTGCATTATGAGCTCTGTGTTGAGTTGTGTGCTTTAAATCAAATTAAACTTTACAGTTTAAGAGAGAAGGATGATCAGGCACCATGGAGTGCAGGACAGCTGTGTTGGTGTGAGAACTGTAACGTCTTGGTGGAAATTGAGCTAGTTTGGCAAGCGTCGGCAAAGAGCAGGCATTGGCAATGTTAACAAGTGCTCAGTAAGAGCAACTACCCAGTGAGCTAACTCTCCATCTCCATCTCTGCTTGGACAAATTCAGCACTGTAATATCATTGGAGCCACCTGTGCATGAAATTCTGAACATTATTCTGGTAAATATTTATCATTGTTTTTTTTTCTGCACATTAGTTTATGCGTAGCTTTTCTTTCAATCCGGATTTTTACATATCACCGGTATAGGGTAGATTCACGTGTTCTAGCTGATACTCTGTTTACATTGGTGGAAAACAATTCTTTGCATAGTGTACCATTCATATATATACTAATTAACATGTGGTGAATTAAGTCTAAACTACTGTTGTTTGTGGAAAAAGGGCATTTGTCAAGAAAAATATGGTCAATAAAATTTTTTATCATTTAATAAACGCTGTAACCCACAAACATTCAAAAGTCTTTATTACTGGGTAGTAAATTAGTTGACTTTCTTTCAATTGTACATTTGATAGATGATTGCTTTTAATGTTTTATGTTATATGCTAGTGATTCAGTAGATATAACATCAATATATCAGATCTTTTTGTATCCCAGTCTTCTGTAGTGGTTGATACCAGAGACATTAGATAAATCAACATTCAGTGCAAACTTCATTCACAGCTACAAGACAGCATACCTCAAATTACTTTTATATTATTTTCACCTGTGCAACTGACAGGTGACCTAGTGCTGTATATCATTATTGGACGATCATCATGCATTGGCAGTGGTATGTGTGGTTTAAATTACCATAATCATCTCATTATATATAGCTACTGTCCTCTCAAGAAGTTGGAACCTCCAAATTTTTATAGCTTTTGTGGGGGGGGGGGGGGGGGGGGATGATGCAATATTTCAAAATCTTACAAATGGATTGCATAGTTACAAACTCAGGAACTCAGGAAATTCATGGGTCAGGGGTTTTAGTTTTAGTGATGGACTAATATATTCTTCTCAACTGAAGTTGATAAACATTGTGCAGAAGAATTGATTATGGTGTATTGGGCAATCTGTTTAATAATGTGTTGAATGTGTGTCTTTTGTCCCTTCCCCATTTCCATCCCCATCCCTATTGTGCCATGAATAATTAAAGATCTAAAGGTTTTATATTTTTTTTCTTTTTCCATGGCCTGAAGACAAATTGAATGATGCAAATGATTAAGTACAAAGGGAAAGTCCCCACAGGGTATAATTTTGGAAGGGTATTTTGGAACTTTGACAATTCATTCAAAATTATTGGCTTTTTCATGTATTGGCAAGATTTTAAGAAATTAGTCAAAGAGGAATAACTGAAACTTTCAGTATACCCTTTTTTATATTCTTTCTCCAAAAAGAACCTCCCTCACTTTTGCAGTATGTGTGCCAAAACTTTTTATTTACAATTAAGTGTCTAAAAATTGCTCTATGAGAATTATAATTTGATTTAACTTGTATATATCATCAGTTTGTTGTTCGTAGCGTTTGTATAGGGTTGCATGTTTTTCAGTTTATTGAAAAAGCTTCTTTTTTTTTTAGTTCACCTGAGCTGAAAATTCAAGTGACCTTACCTGATCACTTTTTGTTAAGCATTCATCTCTCTACCATCTCTCTACCCCATCTGATGACTGAAAATTTTCACATTTTTGCTTCTTCAGAATCACTAGGCAAATGTCAACCAAACTTGACACAAAGCATCCTTGGGTAAAGAGTATATAAGTTTGATTAAATGAAGAGCCATATCTTCTCTCAAGGGGAAATGAATAAGGGGGCATGGTCACGATTTTGGTCAAATTTTATTTTTTTGTTTTTATTATTTACAACGCCTTAGAAATGCATTTCTTATGATCAAATTAAATTTGGGTGCCAATCAATGAGTTTTAAGCAAGATACAGGGCATACAATTCTTCGTCATGTAAAGAAGGCTCGTGCCCTGTTTTTGTTTACATAGGTTCAATATACCAGTAAGGAATCTTTTTCAAGCTGATTCATCTATCTTCTTATTCATTTTTAGCTTAAATAAACAGTTCTAACGTTTAACACATTCAGTTGAGGTATAAAACTGGAATTTTCACTGCAACATTCAAAATGTAAACAAAAGCTTTGTTTACATAGCGAAGAATTGTAAGCTCTGTAACTTGCTTTTAACTCAACAAATGACACTCAAATTTTGGTTGCCTATTAAAAATGCCCTACTGAAGCATTGTAAGCATAAAAATCAAAAAAATAATTTTTGACCAAAATTGTTGGCATTTAAAGAAAAATTATCTCAAACCCCATTTGTTGTGGAAGCATCTTCAGGTATTATGATTCAAGTTTGTTCAAATCATAATCCCCAGGGGTAGGGTGGGGCCATATAATTAGATGAAAATCTTTAAAAATCTTCTTTTCAAAATCATTTTGCTAGAAAAGCTGAAACTTGTGTAGAACCATCCCAAGTAGTGTAGAGTCAAACTTGTACAAAGGACTATGTGCGGTTTTATGCATTTTTTGCCCCCCAAATTTAAGTTTTATAAAGCGCTTTAAAAATAAGGGTGAAGATAGTTAGAATCATATTAAAAATATGGGTGCAAAAGGTTATCACCACCGTGACGTCATAATGTAGGAATGACGTCATGAAGATTGTCTAATTCTGATAAATTGATGTTTTGAGGCAAAATATGGGTGTTTTTCGATGATTTTTCGACCGGGAAACATTGAGCGCAGGCTTGCTCAAGTACCATTTTTTAGTATAATGTGTATAATTATCTGAAGAAAAACATATGTTAAAATCTTACTTGAGCAGACCTGCGCTCTATACTTCCGAATGTATAATATAAAGCAAAAATGAGAATATTTTCATCCGTTTGCAAATTTGCGGGAATATGGTCATAAAGTTGACGTCATAGATAAATAGCCAATGAGCAATGGTGGTTTAAATCAAGATTAAAGTGATAGGCGTCCACTGTACAATGATTTATGAAGATTTGATTTTAATACGACACTATTTGAAAATTGGTTAAAATTGGGGGCAGATATTAGACCATACCGCACATAGTCCTTTACAGAGGAATGAATAGAGAAAAATCTTTCTCTCAAAATCTGAAAGAACAAAAGAGAGTCAATGTTAATTTGAGGAGAAAAAATTTAAAATCTTTTTAAACAAGATCAACTCTACTTATTTTTCCAGATATTTTGTATTTGATACCATAAAGCAGATTTGATCAAAATTATTTCTATTGTTGGTCAAAAGGATGCTAAGGTGAGCAATGTGGTCCCTGGACCTCTTGGTTTAGATATATCCCAAACTAAAAGCTGTACATATTAATGCTGTATATATTTTACTATACACATTGAGAGGATGAAAAAACATCTTGATCATTTTGAAGATATCTTAATATATTTTTTTATTCATTAAGATGGTCAAAGACTTCCACATAAAATTATCTGCAATCCATCTGTCAATCTCCATTGTAACTCTTCTTGTTGATTATTCTGATTTCTTTAATACATATTGATTTTTACTTTTTTGAAGTTATGCAGGCAGATCTGTCAGAATGTGTGTGAACAGCACATTATGTACTTTTAAACACAATGAACAGAAAGTCTTTTAAGCTTTGACAGGAACTTGAATCTTCACAAAGCAAACAATTTTGTCCAGATATTCTTCCAAGTATCTTCAAAAACTTAAGATAGAGGTACTTTTATATATTGCAAGATCTTTTATGCAAGTATTATGAATTTATGATTTTTTTTTCCCTAATCCTAATTCTCTTGATGTGTATATTGATTCTTTCTACATGAATGTATGCGAGAGTGCTCTGGTATGGTAAATGTGAAATTTGTAAAAAAAAAATTTGGGGAGGGGGAGGGTGGATGAGTTCATAACACAATACAGTGTATATACCAATTTTCTACCATAGAATATTTACATGGAATATAATAGTAGATAAACAATTATTTACAAAAGCATCATAAATTTGGCAATGAGTTATTAGTGTACGTGTCCCATTAGACATCTTGTAAATGTCTCTCGCAAGAAGTTTATGGTTTATGTGGTGAACGAAACAATAGAAATAAAAGTGATTGATATAATTGTGAGATAATTAAGCCATTGCCCCTATAAAATGTACAAACAAATCCGTCCCCACCCTCAATCTCTGCTGTCATCATAACAACTTTGTAGAACTGTTTGAGAGATTCGGTAGCCTATATGGAACAGAAAGTTACCTACATGTGTATATAAATTTACTTATAGTCCTCCCTGCTTTGTTTACATGGCTCATTCTTTATCATGTTAATAAATCTGTTGCCCAGAGACTGATGCTACCTGTATATTTGTACTATAGGTGTCTTATTTTCCAAGTATGTGAAGTGGATCTTCCACATATGACTCTTCTGCAAATACCACATCTTCTGGGTCAATGGCTGATGTTCCCTGTCTGACGTCTTTATTCCTTTAATAGCCAAGCTAAAGGTAAGGCATACAGATTCAGTGTCTGATTTTTTTTTCCTTTTTCAATTTATAACTTGCAATTACAAAGAGTTCTTTTTGAATTTAATTTTAATTGCTATGTATTTTATTATAAAAACAGTAATTTATATAATAATTTTAAACTTTTTAATTTCTGAAAATGCTTTATCGATAATGTGATTTGTTGTTATCTTTCACCCTAATATGCATACGGAAATTCTTAGATTGATTTGATATTTCAATTAGGGTTTGTATTTTTTTTTCTTTTGAAATAATTTAGTGCTATTGTATTAGTACTCAATTTATGATGTTGGTCTAAAAGATATGTTTTCATCATTTCTATGAAATTTTTTTAATGAATTATATGTTTATTTCTTACCAATGAACACATAACATTGACACAACATTAAAAAATAAAAATGGTCATTTGTTTTATATAAATACATGATAACTTACCAAAACATACATACAATTAACACATAAAGACTTAGGAAATTTGTAATTCCCTAAAAACATTTTCCATAAATGGTGTTTGACTTTTAAGAAATCATCATTTAATTAACTGACAGGAAACACAGGATGGAAAGAAACTGTCCTCATAGAATCAAACTGTAATCTAACCATAATTATGTTAAAAAACATGCAAGTTAATGATGCATTTTATATCCATGAAAGAATTTCACCCCCTCCCTCCCTCTCACACACACACACACACACACTCTCTCTAAAAAAAAGTGAAAGTTTTTACAGAAAAACAAATGTTGGCAAGGCATATTTTTGTTGAGTAGTACAACTACTCTATCCTAAATTGTGGCATTTCACTTGAAAGCAGGTGACATTGAGATATCTATGATGTTTCCCTTTATTAATTAATCATGGCTCTATGTTCGCTAATGTATTTTTTTCCTTCCATTTTTTAGGGCAAGATGAGGGCAGTATTCCTAGGTGTACTATTTTGGAGCTGTGTTCTTTGTTTGGATTTCAATTACCATGACAACGAAAGTCTGGAGAATTTTCTTCGCAACATGTCTCAGCTCTACCCAAACTTGACCAAATTGTACAGTATTGGGAAAACAGTTGAAAGTAAGCACTTACATGTCATCTACTTCTACATTGTTATGTCTTTCAGGAGTAAATTTTGATTTCACTGAAACTATTTATAAGAAATGATGCATGTTCAATTGATTTATTAAATACGTTTAAAATATGGAACACCTAGCTCAGTTTAGAATTCCTTTAGCCTACAGGGGCTTCAGGACCCAAAGTGTTTTTTCTCTCCCCTTACCCACACCTTCCATTCATGACAAATAGAATAATAAAAGATCATACAGTCTGTGTGTGTGTATGGGTTTGGGAGAGGGAGGTGTTGGGGGATGCCACAATAATCTATGCCAGTGTGAAAAATGTCCTCACTTTTTTAAACCTATTAATTACCAACAGTGACTTGTTTCTGCCTTAGTGCAATAACATGTAGTATAATTTTGTGGTTATTTATCATAAGAGGGCAATATCAATCTGATGTGATATAGATATAAGGCACATGTATTTCATATGGTCATATGGCTGTTAATATAGCTATACATGTATCAGCAACCAACCAGATATATTAAAAATATATTCTTCAATTCTTTAAATTCAACATCTTTTCTATTTTTTTTAAATGATTTTTGTTGATACTTTTATGGCAACTATTGTCATCAATAAATACTAAAATAGGAGAGATAGACAGGCTGTAATGTCCATAAAAACTATAATAATAAAACTTTATAGTTTGTAACTGTAAAGGACTTTCAAGAAGATAAACTTTCTGAAATTTTTATGAACTTGGTTTTATATGGTACCACCAAGGACGTTTGGTCTGGTATTTATTATGGCAAGTGCTTGTGTATATGGTTGTGTCTAAATCAAATGATCAAGGAGTGCATTCCTTCACTGTTCCTAGGCTGTTATCTTATGTTATGTACTTTGAAAACTTAAAAACAAATATTCATGTTGTGTCAACAGACCATAAATATTCATACATAGAAAGACAAATCTGAAAGGCAGTAGGTATATATTGAAGTAAACATCTATTTTATCTATATGTATATCTGCAATAGGTGCAGAAAAACAAACAACATAAAGCCCTGTGTATCGTCCATACAGCAGTTGATGTATAGCTATGACCTATGATTATCCTCTATTTTTTTTAGACCTTGATGTGCTTATAGACAGATTGGTTTCCATATGTAGGCTAGTCTTCAATAAACTATTCTTTTAGAAGAGTAATCAAGACCTATCATTAGTGAGAGTTAGAAAAGATTCTAACTCACTAATGGACTACACTCTTTAAGTAACAAAAAAAATTTCCATTTAAAAGGATTGTGCGAAACATTAAAACTGACAGGGCAGTTTTCATACATATAATGAACAGTTGTGGCCCATCACATCAGAGCAAATCTGGTATTACCTTTTTTTTTACATCCAGTAGTTGTAAGGATGTGACTTGCACCCAACAAACTTGAGGCAGATCGAGGCAGACCAATTAAATGTAGGAATTATTGTATGAGTTTCATATGAAATGTATGCACAGGCATAATTATCAAATTTCATGCAAATCAACATCTTGGTCCATTTGTGTCTATTCCAAGTTTTGAAGATGCTCTGTCAAAATTTGTTGCCAGGTGGAACTTGACCTGACTTGAAACGTATTTGCCATGTATATAAGAAAAGGAGGAAAACAATATGCAAATGGTCACAAATGGATTGTAAATTTTGTTTGAATTATTTCTTAAGGTGTGATTCAGTCAATGAATTTGATAGTACATGTATATTTATTCTTATTTTTAATCAGCCCATGCATTATGATTCAAATTTTGCTCCTCTATTTTTCAGATAAAGACCTATGGGTGCTTGCGATTGGACGAAATCCAGATACTCACCAGCCATTACGCCCTCATGTCAAATACATTGGCAACATGCATGGGAATGAGGTGACCATTATTTAAGTATTGCAATCGGTCTTTTTCCAAGAGGAACATGATCTTAAGCAAAAATGGATAAACTTATTTAACAACCTGTTTCCTCTTTCCATTTTTGACATAATTTGACAAAAAATAATTCTCTTTGCAATTAATGCATCTTTTGGGTTTTACATATTGTGCATTTTTTGGCAGGAAAGTAATCTGACAATAATTGAATGAAAAAAAAAAGATGATATGAGATATTTTGTATATATTGTACTACATGTACTTTTAGGTTGTGAGTAGAGAGGTTCTCCTCCATCTGATTGACCACTATCTGACATCTTACGGCAACAATGATACAATCACGTATTTCCTGAATAATACTGTAGTCCATATAATGCCCTCCATGAACCCTGATGGCTTTAACAATTCAGATATAGGTGACTGTTTTGGAGTGAAAGGACGGTGAGTTTCAATACTGCTAGCTCAGAGGGAAACTTAGCAAAATAGTGAATGTTGTAACTTCACTTACATCTGCTAAATATGATTTGAATTTTTAGTAATAATTGAAAGGTTGATCTGAAACACGGCCACCAGTAAATTGACAAAAATTAAAATTTTAGAATTTTCATTTCATATGTACCCTAGGCTTATATATTTTCTTTTTTATCTGTAAAACAATCCAATGGAAGATGTGCATCATTGTTTATGGTAGGGGTACACTGTTTATAGTCAATCCATGTAGGCTTTTAGCTCCACCCCACATTTGAACGTCTTTAAAATACATGAGCGCAATTAGGTAAATTTTTCTTCTTCAGCTGGTCATTGTATTTTGTTGAAATCTATATATTTGTGAAAAGAGATAATGTACTTCAATGTAAATGTAACTTTTTAAAAAAATGCTTAAGTACAGTTGGCTTTCTCTTATAAACGAATATTGTTTACCTTGTGTGAACTCAATTACGGTAACCTTTCATAATGTTATGTTCTGTATATGTGTCATGTGCATTCATATCGGTAAGTGTGTTCAGAGTGACTATATATGCCATTAATATATTCATGCGAATTCATTATTTGTAAGTTGTATTTTCAATAGATGTTATTTGTGATTTCTGATGGTTTCTTTACGAGTGAGATTTTTGTGATAAACAATGTCGAGCCTTGTTCAACCTGCTTAATTTCATTATATACGTATGATTTCTCTGTTATACTAGGGCCTGCCCATATTATGCATTGCAAGGGCAGAGTCACAAACTGGAACAAAATACACTGTTAGTAGGCCCACTGAATCAATGATGATGCATCAAATATTAAATTATAATGTGATCAAAGCTATTCACACCAATTAAGATGTTTCACTTTTTTCAATCTCATTTAAAAATTATCAAAATCATGGTAGATTCTATAATTTAACAAATACAAAGGGGCCAGTGATGTATATTCAAAATGATATCAACCATTGTGCAGAAAGAAAAAAGGTGTAGAAATAAGTTATGAAATTGTGAAATTTTTTTTAATTTAGTCAAAAGTCATTCTCTTTGCTGTTATTTAGAATAACAATTACTGCTTTAGGCAATAAAGATCCCTGTATATATCTGTTAGATTACCAATTAAAGGGACTTGGACACGATTTTAGATCAGAATTTTCCTTTTCTTTTTTTTTTTTGTAGAAAATGGTTTACTTGCTCATTTTAAATAATTGACAAAAATATGAATGTTAGAAGTCAAGTTATAAGAGAGATAAAGAGGTAAGAAAGCATTGTTATGTAAACAAAGCTCGAGTCTTATATTTGTTTACAAATTATGTAAAGTATGGAATTACCATTTCTTTGACCAAAAGACTCGTGGCAAACAAGGTAAACTGATTCAATGTGTTCATAGATAGTATGATAAACAGAAAAAAGCAACATTTGATTAAGACTTATACCAATAAAACACATGTAAACAATAGCAAAGCTCAAGCTTTGTTTTCAAAACAAAGATTTTCAAACTCTGTATCTTGAATAAAACTCAATATCTGACTTTCAAATTTTGACAAAGTATTAAAAATACAGATATTAACCATTCTAAATATTAAAATTGGAAAAATAAAATTTGAAATTGTAAATTCAAATCATGTCTAAGTCCCTTTAAGTGTAATAAAATTATGTATACTTGTTCTCTGTAAAAGAAATGCCTGAGCTAACAGACTGCACTGATCAGATAACATTGAATGTTAATAAATCACTGAATATCTTATCTCAACCTCATGTTTTGATAAATTATGAAAGACATAGCCTCCAGAAAAAAAATACCAAAATTTAATTTTACTAAGGGCGAGGGTATCTGCTGTTTTCAAAATTAAAACATGAAAAAAATCTGTATGCCTACAGGGAGTAAATTTATTTCCTTAAGTAAAGGAGCAACATACTGGTACTATAAATGTAGTTGTTTTGTTAAGGGTAGAATCTACTCACCCTTTGTATAAGTTTGTGAAAGGTTGTTTCTATTCTTTAGGAGAAAGAGGGTGGGTTAGCTGAAATACATATGTATCATTAATGTTCAAGTTACCAAACATTTTGGAATCTTGCAGTGAATTTTCTGATTCTGAACTAGAATTCTCTTCAAATGTATGAGCTGCCCCATCCTGGGGCAATCAAAATACAAGCTACGGTAGATTTGAATGACATTTTATACCAACCCAAAAGGAAGCAATCATGGGACATAACTTTTGTTAAGTGTGGATTGAATGCTTGAAATAAATGAGTATGAATCTCGCCATATCATGTCACTCAATTCGTGCTTGATAATAACTTAGTACTTCACAACAATCTTTTTCTGTAGCTGTTTTGGCTTACATTAACAAACTTGATATTTCAATCCTTCCAATCTTCTTCCAGGGGTAACAAGAATGGGTATGATTTGAACCGTAATTTCCCAGACTACTTTGCCGTAAACACTGCACCCACTCAGCCGGAGACTTCGGCTGTGATGAACTGGACTCTACAGATCCCGTTTGTACTCTCCGCTAACCTACATGGTGGAACATTGGTGGTCAACTATCCTTTTGACAATTATCCAAATGGTAAAATAAATAAACCACTGAACAATGTACAATCTTTCTCTATTTAAAACTTTAACTACAGTTCAAAATATTTATCCTTTGTTTCTTGATCAGACCAATAAACTCGTAATATAATGCAACAGACAGGTACCGGTATTTTATTATGCCCCTTGCAAGAGGCTCATCAGTCAGTCCTGCTGGAATAAGACCCACTGAGGAGTCCTTGACTGATCCTTTGATTCTTTTTGTAACTTTTCGTACAATTCATATTGTTTACTTTGGAGCTTAACTTTTGCAGCCAATGGTATCACAAAGTATGTGACTAGCCCAGATGATGATGTGTTTGTATCCCTGTCTAAAACTTACTCATACAAACACAACAACATGTTCTACGGCAATCATTGCGGAGATGTATTCCCAGATGGAATTACAAATGGGGCTCTTTGGTATCCTGTCACAGGTATTGAATATGAATGAAAGCAAAATTTAGAACTAGGATTGTTAACATATTATAGATCTATTTTCTTTACTGCTATATAAATAGTAGGGAGCATATTTTTTATAATAAAAAATGAAAGACTATATATAGGATAATAAATGGTTTAAGAATATTTTTATCAGTTTTATCAATTTGAGAATCAATATGTACCTGAGGTGAACTGCTTTCAACAATTCACTTTTTTTTTTCAAAGGAGACATGGAAGATAATTAACATGATAATTAACATTATATTTGACAAACATTGAATAAATTGTTTGCTTAGAGGAATATTTTCTATGATAAGATTTTCACAATCTCTCAAAATTTTCTCACCAGCAAAGAAAAGTTCTTATTCATGATTTTTAAAGCTATAGTATGTGATATAAATAAGTGCACATATATATATATCTTAATTACTAACTTCTTTTTTTATCAGGTGGTATGCAGGATTGGAATTATGTACAGGCGGGGTGCATGGAGGTGACCCTGGAGATCAGCTGCTGCAAATACCCAGCCCCACAGACCCTCCCAGGGTTCTGGAATGACAACAAACAGGCACTGGTGGATTTCCTCCTGAGGGTTCACTCTGGTATGTAATGTTTACCAACAACTTCTTTTCAAATTGAAATTATAACATGCTTATAAAAAAAGTACCACTGACAAACAGTTTTAATTAATTATCAGTGTACATATTTAATATCTTTGATTTGATATTTCATTCAAGGTTGATGAACAGTTAAAGAATATAATAAAATTAGGAATAAAACTTACCTTGCCATATGCCCAAAATTTATAACAAGAGTGTTTGCTGTAATCATATTTGAGTGTATAGCTGGCCTTTTCATGATCCATAGATAAAAATTATAAGGACAGAATGTTTCTTTATATCAATCTTTCTTTGCATTTGTGTAAACTCAGAGTTTGTTCCTAATTTTAACTCTGTGTATACAAGATGGAGACTGCATGCATGATAGTCTCAAAGGTCAAGGTGAATAGATATTAAATGTGACCAGAGTATGGGATTAAATGCCCATCAAAAATCAGTTGTTCTTTTATTCATATCTTTTAGGAGTGAAAGGCATAATCTATGATCAAGACGGAAAAGTTGTTCCATCGGCAACTTTAAAAATAAAAGGCCGCGAACTGGTGTCTTTCCGTTCTTCCAAGTACGGGGAATACTGGAGGATACTTTTACCTGGAACATACACCCTACAGGTAACAGAATTAATATATAAAATTATTACTTATAGATTTAGGTCTAAAAAAAGAATGAATTGTGAACATGTGTTGAAAGCATTTGCAAATTTCTTCTAGTTATGTATTTGAGGCTTTCTTTCACCTCATCATCTTTTGAGCTTATTGCTTTACTTACATTGCATTGTAAATTAAACAATTAGTATCTGACAAAGTATTAAAATCATTAAACATACATTAGAATATAAATATAGATATGCTCAAACTTACTTCATATTTAATTACAGTGTATACCGTAGTTATTCTCAAAGATCCAACAAATAATACTAGTTATATTTAAATTGTTTCGCCTCAGGTATTCAATGGAATAAATGTAACTGAGAGAAGTTTTGATGTGCACAACGGACAGGCAACCAGATTAGACATCCGATCTTGGACCGCAGCTTCTGACAGCACAGCTATGCATCAAGGGGGACTACTCTTGGGATACATTCCTATTTTGCCAGTACTCCTCATTACGTGTTATCAGATGAAGTTATTTTTCTTTAACTAAGTATTGACTTTTTTATCATTAGGACCATGCATTAGTTTGGGTATTTTTGCCCAGTGCAAATGTGTTTAATGTTAGTAAATGCTGAACTTGTGATCTGTATACATGAACATGTATATGTGTGTAACCAGGAACAATTTATAATGTGCATGCATGTATGAAACAGAGTCAAAATGTATGCAATTTAGTATTCATTTTTGGTAGGACGTATTCAGAAATTATGGTAATCAAACTTTTCAGTAGCAGGAAATCCTACATGTACTGTAATTTTATTTCCCTGGGCATTTAGGGCTGCCTCTTCCAACATTACTGTATACAGGGTTATTTTTGCCCTGTGTAATTTTCATCCTTTTCACTTTCCAATGGTTTTGCCCTATTCACCCAGACATAGTTGTGTTTAAAGAGAGATTATTTGAGGCATTGAAATTAGTCCAGTCTTAATTTGCCTGCTGATAATGACGGAAAAAGGGGCAAAAAGAAAACTGAGTTGAATATCTCCCTGTATACAGTATATCATTTCTTGATAAAAAGTCAGTGGAAATTTGTTTCTTACCCCTGTTGGGAGACAGCTCAAATGCTATGAACATTTAGAGGTTGATTATGTTACTGCAGATTTTGTGTAAAAATACAACTTGTGCAAAGGTGACACAAACATCATGCATTTACATATTGTGCTCTGTTAGTGAAGAAACTACATTTTCCTTTATTTTTTTTTTTTAAATTAAGTCTTCCAACTTAAAATATGTTATACTGTACAGCTTTTTATATGTTATTTGATTGTAGGACCGTATTGGTAAATTTTCTCTTCTTGATTGTTGATTTATCTGAGAATGTATTTATATGAATCAGGGAAATAGTTGATTTCAGGTGATTAGATTATGCAGCATGCTTCTCCTGTGATAAAGCTAATTTATTTTCCTTCCATTGTATCTAAACTTGTACATGTATTTATATTCTTAGCATGTCAATGTTAATATGTTACGAAATCAAATCATAATATGGTGTATAAAACTTCGAAAACCAAGACTGTTTTATGATTTTCTTGTTCATTGAAGATGCAGATGAAATTATCGGCTTGAGGGTCAGGGCCATTTTTAGACTTTTACCAGGTAATATTAATCTCCCTGAGAAGAAAAGGCTCTGTATAAAGATAAAAGAGAAATATTCTTTTTTTTTAATCTTGAATATTTAGAATTTTTCATTACTAAATAAGGGATAATAGCTAAATATTCATATCCAGAAAATTAAGGTAGATGTTGACCACAGTCTCCATGAGATACTCCATGTCATAGGACCAACGACATCCCAAAAAAGAAGCATTCAATTCTTTAATATCTACTCCTAAATGAAAAAGATTGTCTCCACAAATTTTCTGGCACTATATTTTTTGTTGTGGAAGCTAACTAAATAACATGTTAATATGGCTGTTCAATGTATGTTTCATATCCCTGACTAAGAGCGTGAAAATTGGCTTTATAGCGGCGATACAAAATATTTCATACAAATAGACATCAGGATGAAAATATAGATATTAAGCATTGAATGCTTATTTTGGGATGTCGCCGGTCCTATGACACACCAAGCGATGCAGATAAATTGAATACCGGGCGTTGTCCAAAAATAAGCATTCAATGCTTAAATATCTCATTAAGGCTTTTGGTCATTTTGAGGGTTTTTTCAATTAGAGATGAAGTTGCTGAAGTAAACAGATATGGTAATGAATAAAATAGGTTATCTAACAGGTTGCAAATGTTTAAATGTCTTAAGATGTCAGCTGTGAATAGAATGTAATTTCATTTGGTATAAAGATGATAGCATGGACCAATTATAACCGAAAAATAAGACGCTAAGTTTCAGGAAGCTCTGTATGTGGGTAACAGTGCATTGATGCATGGAATCATCGAAATAACTAGGAAGTTGCATTCCATGTATTAGATTTCCCTGGAATTTATATCAAATCGAAACCATACATGTACATACACCAGTTACTCTAAAAGGTAAGAACAACAGCAAAAAATAAAAATGAAAATAATGTGGGGGAGGGGGGGGGGTTTAATCATAACTATTTTTTGCATGTATACAAATTGCTTAATGTTATAGAAAAGGGAAGGGAACTGCAAAATTCACGAACCCCGAGTTTTGGTTTGCTACCGTAACGGTATAGTACTATATATTCATTATTTTTTCGAAACTTATTTATGGCCACATCAAGTAGTTAGTTTTGTAGAAAATGAAGGACTATACCAAAACTGACCAAATAGTCTTCGTTTCTGATAATAGAGCGGAACCATTATAACCAGACATGAAAATAAAATGAAAATCTTCAAAACTCTTTCAATATACTCCCATGAATTTGCAAAAATGATCTACCTACCCTATCTAGTCCTTGCTATGCCCGGGGACACATAGGGCAAGGACTAGACTCCTCCACTTGTCTCTGTTTTGAGCCACCTTCTCCAGTTCTCCCCACGTAAATTTGTGTTCCTTATTTCTTTTTCCACGGTCCTTCTCCAGGTGTTCTTGGGTCGACCGGGTTTCCTTCTGGTGTCCATCGTAGTGCTATTCTTGTGATGTTGTCAGTAGGTTTTCTTAGCACATGTCCTATCCATTGCCATCTCCGTCTTATTAACATAGCTCTCGTGTTCTCGCTGTTTGCCTTTTTATGAAGTTCCACATTTGATATTTTATTAGGCCAGAAAATCCTAGTGATCTTTCTGAGGCATCCGTTGTGAAAACTGGAGAGCATGTTTATGTCTCCTTCTGTCATTCTCCATCATTCTGCTCCATCGAGTAGGACAGACAGGACGAAGCTGTTGTAGAATCTTAACTTTGTCTTCCTACTTATGTCATGTATTTTCCAGATGTTTTTCAGGTTCATGAAAGCCCCCTAGCTTTACTTAGTCTGGTCTTTATGTCATTGTCTGCATCCCCATCTGATGTAACTATGCTTCCAAGATATGTATAAATGATCTTGTGTTGGTTAGGTTACTTTCATGTAGTTGTATTCTTGCTGGGTGTTTGATATTTAATGACATAACTTCAGTGTTCTTGATATTTATTTTCAGTCCAATTTTTTCTGCATTAAGGCCAGCATTTTTTTTTTATATTTTTAGCTTTACAAACAACAAAATGATAAAGTTCCGTAGGAGGAGTAAATAAAAAAAAATTTCTTTTGACCAAGTTTTTTTTATTTTTAGGTTTACGAACCACAAAATTGTAAAGTTCTGTAGGAGGAAAAAAAACTTTTATGACATCATCTTTATTATAATAATATAATGAATTACAACTTCATGACAGTGGTGTGTAACTGCATCAAGTGTAGCACGTGAAAAGTATGTCATCTGTGTAACATATCGCTGAAATAGTACAATAGAATATTAGACATACAGCTTTGATATTACATGTACATATAGCAATGTCAGGGGTGTGCAATTACAAAATTTGGCCACAAAGTTACTAGCCCAAGATTCAAAGTTACTAGTCAGACTATTGTCGGACATGTCAACATTTCATTTTATAAAAAAAAACCTAAATTTTATGTACATAAAGTCATAATGTTTTCTCCTGTATGATACTAGTATATAATTATTAATATACAAAATATTTATTACTTTCATGTTTTCTGCAGTAGACTAGTTAAAAAATATTCAACTTCATTGATCTCTCACATTTTATTTACAAAATTGGTTTGGGTGTTCATATGTGAGAAAACTCAAACATAACATTGTGAATGTGAACAGACTATAAAATCACTGCAACTATATGTGTGCATGTATTTCATCCTGTTGGATTTCCATGTACAAAGTTCAACTATGCAATTAATTATGTAATGGTAAATTTTAATTGAAAATAATGGAAAATGCACAAACAATAATATGCAGAATATGATTTTTTTTAATTCACTCGGCAGTTCCCTTTAAAATGTGTTCATGAGAATAGTTACTGCAGAAATTTATATCTCTAATACATCTCTTTCTCTCTCTCTCTCTCTCTCTCTCTCTCTCTCTCTCTGTAAAATAAATTTTTTAAAAAGCCAGTGAATTAATACATATTAAAGAAATGCCAATTCAACACAAAAAGAAAGGGAATCATTTTACAGTGATGTACTTGAAAACAGCTGCACAGGTAACTATCGAAGCCATCTGCAGTGAGGCGTGACTATCTTGTCTAGCCACTGGTCAACACTGTTGGTAAAACTTCAAAGTATGAAACTTACAGCAGAGTGTTTGTAGAAGCTTCTCTGAAGAATGTAACACGAGAAAAAGATGCGTTAGAAATTTTTAGGCTATCATGACACAAAAAGAGCAGATTTTATGCCTCTGTGATAACAATGACGATACACATTTCCTACTAGGAAAAATTTGCTGTCGGGGGAAAAAAGATCTTTTTTGTAATTTGCTGTCTCTGCCACTCTGTGTATTGTTCTATAATGTTTCTCAGAGTATAGATCTGGTCGCAGCAGCCTTTTCCTTCCCTGAAACTAGCTTGTTCTTGTCTTATATTGGCATCCACCGCAGTGATAATTCTGTCGATTATTATTCTGCTAAATATCTTACTAGGTATTGAGAGTAAGGTGATGCCTCTCCAGTTATTGCAGTTGGTTAGATCTCTTTTCTTAGGCAGTTTGATGATATGAAAAATCAAAGTACTGACGGGAGTTGATTTTATCGAATATCATTTATGTTAAAATCAACGATATGTAATTTTGCATGGCAAGTAGTATCAGTAATCGAAATATTTCTGAGAAATTGTATAAATCCAGGCAAGATTGATCTCTAGTTTTGTTCAACCAAACGCTCGACTGTCTCTGTCTATCTCCGACAAGCAAGAGAGACTCTCTGTTTAGTCGGATATTAACGAGACAGCCGAGCGTCTGGTTGAACGAGACAAGTACATTGAAGTCTAGCGTATGAATACATACGACTTCAAAAAATATCTAAACTGTTTGTACCATTTAAAATCAAACTATTTTCATGGTATTAATAATACGTTTTTTTGAAAAACAATGCTTCAGAATTCATTGCATCTAAATTTATCGATTATTTTCAGGAACTTAGTGTTGTCAGTGGTATTGATTTGTGCTAATGTCCAAACACCGTTTCACTTTCGGTTTGCCCGGGTAAGTGCATAGGAGAGTTGATTAAAATCAACTCCCAAAAAATTATCACAAAACAATAACTGGTAACTGCTCTTTCGAAATTATTTATTTCAGGAACTCAAGGTTAGTGTTTCTGACGCTCTGGTTCATCAATAATTGATGTATTTAATGATAGCTTGGTAAGCTTGATCAGACTCTCTGTAAACCATATATTTTTTTAAGTGGTTCATCATGACACATTGATGAATAGGTTCGACAAATGTCTTATTATCTTCGAAATTCCACCATCGTCTTATTTTGAAATCCCTTTTAAGAAAACTAGTCCTTTCACATATTTACAAAATCAATTGAAAGAATTATTTTTGCTCCATCGATAACATTAATTGATATACATGTATGTAGCTCATGCAGGGTTGGAACAATCTGGTTAGCTTAGACACTCATCTTCCACCCCATAAAAATGGTCATTTATTTTATATCAATACATAATAATTACCAAATCATACATACAATTAACACATAAAGACTAAGGAAATATTCAAACATTTTCAATAAATAGTGTTTGACTTTTAAGAAATCATCATTTTATTAACTGACAGGAAACACAGGATGGAAAGAAACTGTCCCAGAATCAAACTGTAATCTAACCATAATTATATTAAAAAACATGCGAGTTAATGATGCATTTTATATCCATGAAAGAAATTTACCCCTGCATGTACACCCACTCTCTCTCTAGAAAGAAGTGAAAGTTTTTATAGAAAAACAGATGTTTGCAAGGCTTATTTTTGTTGAGGAGTCGATATGATACAACTAATCTATCCTTGTGGCATTTCACTTTTAAAGCAGGTGACATTGAGATATCTGTGATGTTTCCCTTTATGAATTAATCATGGCTCTATGTTCGCTAATGTATTTTTTTTCCTTCCAATCTTTAGGGCAAGATGAAGGCAGTATTTCTAGGTGTACTAATTTGGAGCTGTGTTTTTTGTTTGGATTTCAATTACCATGACAACGAAAGTCTGGAGAATTTTCTTCGCAACATGTCTCAGCTCTACCCCAATTTGACCAAACTGTACAGTATTGGGAAAACAGTTGAAAGTAAGCACTTACTCGCAGCATCTGCTTCTACATTTGTTTTGTCTTTTATGAGCAAATTTTGATATCACTGAAACGATTAAAAATGATGCATGTTCAGTTGATATATTGATATACGTTTTAACTTTAAAATATGGAACACCTAGCTCAGTTTAGAATTCCTTAGCCTACAGGAGCTTCAGTACTTGAAGTATTTTCTCTCTCCCCTAAACAACACCTTCCATTCAAATAAAATAATATTTGATGACCTGACTTGAAACATATTTGCCACAAATTGTCACAAATTGATTGTAAATTTTGTTTGAATTATTTCTGAAGGTGTGACTCAGTCAATGAATTTGATAGTACATGTATATTTATTCTTATTTTTAATCAGCCCATGCATTATGATTCAAATTTTGCTCCTCTATTTTTCAGATAAAGACCTATGGGTGCTTGCGATTGGACGAAATCCAGATACTCACCAGCCATTACGCCCGCATGTCAAATACATCGGCAACATGCATGGGAATGAGGTGACCATTATTTAAGTATTGCAATCGTTCTTTTTCCAGGAGGAACGTGATCTTAAGCAAAAATGGATAAACTTATTTAACAACCTGTTTCCTCTTTCAAATTTTGACATAATTTGACAAAATAATTTTCTTTGCAATTAATGCATCTTTTGTGTTTTACATATGGTGCATTTTTGGGCAGGAAAATAATCTGACAATAATTGAATGAAAAAAAGATGATATGAGATATTTTGTATATATTGTACTACATGTACTTTTAGGTTGTGGGTCGAGAGGTTCTCCTCCATCTGATTGACCACTATGTGACATCTTACGGCAACAATGATACAATCACGTATTTCCTGAATAATACTGTTGTCCATATAATGCCCTCCATGAACCCTGATGGCTTTAACAATTCAGATATAGGTGACTGTTTTGGACTGAAAGGACGGTGAGTTTCAATAGCTCTAGCTCAGAGGGAAACTTAGCAAAATAGTGATTTTGTCAACCAAATTTTTCCATAAATATAATACATAAGCATTTCCAAGAGAAACACTTTTATTAATTTTGCCCAACTTTGAGCTTTGTTGCCACAAGTAATTTACCCAATACAAGTAACTAAATCCAAAATCTTCCAATGAGTCCAAGTTCATTTGCAATGAAATAGAACAAAAGATTGCGTTAAAGGTCGTTTATTCAATGAACCCAATTTGTATTGTTTAAATTGAAAACAATAAATTAAAGAAGAAAAAATCATTGAATAAATGACAAATTAATTTGCAAAGGTGGGGTTAAGTTTTGGTAATGATTGAAAGGTTGATCTGAAATACGGCAACCAGTAAATTGACAAAAATTAAATTTTGGAATTTTCATTTCATATGTACCCTAGACTTATATACCGGTATTTTCTTTTTTATCTGTGATAAAAAAAATGAGATGGAAGATGTGCATCATTGTTTATGGTAGGGGTACACTGTTTATAGTCAATCCATGTAGGCTTTTAGCTCCACCCGTTATTTGAACATCTTTAGAATACATGAGCGCAATTAAGTAAATTTTCTTCTTCAGCTTGTCATTTTATTTTGTTGAAATCTATGTATTTGTGAAAAGAGATAATGTACTTCAATGTACTCACATGTAACTTTTAAAAAATGCTGAAGTCCAGTTGGGTTTCTCAATTATAACCGAATATTGTTTACCTTGTGTGAACTCAATTAACCTTTCATAATGTTATGTTCTGTATATGTGTCATGTGCATACATGTCAGTGTGTTTAATGTGACTACATATGCCATTAATATTTATACGAATTCATTATTTGTAAGTTGTATTTTCAATGGATGTTATTTGTGATTTCTGATGATTTCTTTACGAGTGAGATTTTTGTGATAAATAATGTCGAGCCTTGTTCAACCTGCTCAATTTCATTATATACGTATGATTCCTCTGTTGTACTAGGGCGTGCCTATTTGATGCATTGCAAGGGCAGAGTCACAAACTGGAACAAAATTCACTGTTAGTGGGTCTACATGATGCATCAAATATTAAATTATAAGCAATCAAAGCTATTCGCACCAATCAAGATGTTTCACTTTTTTCAATCTCATTTGAAAATTATCAAAATAATGGTAGATTTCTCAATAATTTAACAAATAAAAAGGAGCCGGTGACACATGTATATAGTGATATCAACCTTTGTGTAGAAAGAAAAAAAGGTGTAGAAGTAAGTTATGAAATTGTCCAGTTTTTTTAATTTAGTCAAAAGTAATTCTCTTTGCTGTTATTAATATAACAATTACAACTTAAAGCAATAAAGAGCCCTGTATTTTTCTGTTAGATTAACTGTTCAGTGATAACATTGAAAGTTAATAAATCACTGAATATCTGACCTCAACTCATGTTTTGATAAATCATTAAAGACATAGCCTCCAGATAAAAATACCCAAATTTAATTTTACTAAAGGTGGGAGTATCTGCTGTTTTCAAAATTGCTTGTAGAACAAAACAGGAAAAAAATCTGTATACCTACAGGGAGTAAATTTATTCCCTTAAGTAAAGGAGCAACATACTGGTACTATTTATGTAATTCTTTTGTTAAGGGTAGAATTCTACTCCCACTTTGTATAAGTTTGTGAAAGGTTGTTTCTATTCTTTAGGAGAAAAAGGATTGGTCAGCTGAAATACATATTTATCATTAACGTTCAAGTCACCAAACATTTGGGAGTCTTGTAGTGAATTTTCTAATTCAGAAGTAGAATTCTCTTCAACTGTATGAGTAGCCCCATCTTTTAGCAATCAAAATACAAAAAGCAAACAATTTTTTAAGCTACGGTAGAATTGAATGACATTTACCAACCCAAAAAGAAGCAATCAAGGGACATAACTTTTGTTAAGTGTGGAATGAATGCTTAAAATAAATGAGTATAAAACTTTCTACACCACGTCACTCAATTCGTGCTTGATAATAACTTAGTATTTCACAACAATCTTTTTCTGTAGCTGTTTTGGCCTACATTAACAAACTTGATATTTCAATCCTTTGACTTTTCTTCCAGGGGTAACAAGAATGGGTATGATTTGAACCGTAATTTCCCAGACTACTTTGCCACAAACACTGCACCCACTCAGCCGGAGACTTCCGCTGTGATGAACTGGACTCTACAGATCCCGTACTCTCCGCTAACTTACATGGTGGAGCATTGGTGGTCAACTATCCTTTTGACAATATTCCAAATGGTACAAAAATAAACTTCTGAACAATGTACAATCTTTCTCTATTTAAAACTTTAACTACAGTTCAAAATATTTATCCTTTGTTTCTTGATCAGACGAATAAACCCAGAATATAATGCAACAGACAGGTTCCGGTATTTTATTATGCCCCTTGCAAGAGGCTCATCCTTCAGTCCTTCAGGAATAAGACCCACTGAGGAGTCCTTGATTAATCCTTTGATTCTTTTTGTAACTTTTCGTACAATTCATAATTTTTACTTTGGAGCTTAACTTTGCAGATGATATCCAAAAGTATGTGACTAGCCCAGATGATGATGTTTTTATATCCCTGTCCAAAACTTACTCATACAAACACAACAACATGTTCTATGGCAATCATTGTGGATATGCATTCCCAGATGGAATTATAGATCTTTTGTATCCTATCACAGGTATTGAATATGGATGACAACAAAATTTAGAACTAGGATTGTTATATTTTATTTTTTTACTGCTTAAATACTAGGGAGCATAGTTTTTATAATAAAAAATGAAAGACCAAATATAGGATAATAAATGGGTTAGGAATAATTTTATCAGTTTTATCAATTTGAGAATCATTATGCACCTGAGGTGAACTACTTTCAACAATTCACAAATTTTTTTTCAAAGGAGACATAGAAAATAATTAACATGATAATAAACATGATTTGTTTGTTAAGAGGAATATTTTCTGTGATAAGATTTTCACAATCTCTCAAAATTTTCTCACCAGCAAATGAAGTTCTTATAGTAATTATGATTTTCAAAGCTATAGAGTGTGATATAATTAAGTGCACATTACTGGTACATATATATCTTAATTAATACTAATTTCTTTTTTTATCAGGTGGTATGCAGGATTGGAATTATATACAGGCAGGGTGCATGGAGGTGACCCTGGAGATCAGCTGCTGCAAATACCCAGCCCCACAGACCCTCCCAGGGTTCTGGAATGACAACAAACAGGCGCTGGTGGATTTCCTCATGAGGGTTCACTCTGGTATTTAATGTTTACCGACAACTTCTTTTCAAATTATAACATGCTGATAAAAAGTGCCATGGACAAACAGTTTCCATTAATTATCAGTGTACGTATTTGATATCTTTAATTTGATATGTCATTCAAGGTTTATGAATAATAAAAGAATAGGGGGAATAAAACTTACCTTGCCATATGCCCAGAATTCATAACAAGAGTGGTTGCTGTAATCATATTTGAGTGAATAACTGGCCTTTTCATGATCAATAGATAAAAAATATAAAGGCTTAATTTTTCTATTTATCAATCTTTCTTTGCATTTGTTTGAGGTTAGAATTTGTTCCTAATTTTAAATCTGTGTATACAAGATGGGGACTGCATGCATGATGGTCTCAAAATTCAGGGTCAGTAGATATTAAATGGGACCAGAATATTGTATTAAATGCCCATCAAAAATCAATTGTTCTTTTACTCATACCTTTTAGGAGTGAAAGGCATAATCTATGATCAAGATGGAAAAGTTGTTCCATCGGCAACTTTAAAAATAAAAGGTCGCGAACTGGTGTCTTTCCGTTCTTCCAAGTACGGGGAATACTGGAGAATACTTTTACCTGGAACATACACCCTACAGGTAACAGAATTAATATATAAAACTATTACTTATAGATTTAGGTTTAAAAAAAGAATGAATTGTGAACATGTGTTGAAAGCATTTGCAAACATTATTTCTGAGATCTCTTCTAGTCATGTATTTGAGGCTTTCTTTCACCTCATCATCTTTTGAGCTTATTGCATTGTAAATTAAGCAATTAGTATCTGACAAAGTATTAAAATCATTAAACATACATTATAATATAAATATAGATATGCTCAAACTTACTTCATATTTAATTACAATGCATACCGTAGTTGTTCTCAAAGATCCAACAAATAAGGAACATGCAGTTATATTTAAATTGTTTTGCCTTAGGTATTCAATGGAATATATGTAACTGAGAGAAGTTTCGATGTGCACAACGGACAGGCAACCAGATTAGACATCCGATCTTGGACCGCAGCTTCTGACAGCACAGCTATGCATCAAGGGGGACTACTCTTGGGATACATTCCTATTTTGCCAGTACTCCTCATTACGTGTTATCAGATGAAGTTATTCTTCTTTAACTAAGTTTTGACATTTTTATTATTAGAACCATGCATTAATTTGGGTATTTTTGCCCACTCAAGTGTTTAATGTTAGTAAATGCTGAACTTGTTATCTGTATACATGAACATGTATATGTGTGTAACCAAGAACGATTTATAATGTGCATGCATGTATGAAACAGAGTAAAAATATATACAATTTAGTATTCATTATTGGTAGGTTGTATTCAGAAATTATGGTCGTCAAACTTTTCAGTAGCAGGAAATCCTACATGTACTGTAATTTTATTTCCCTTGGCATTTAAGGGTGCTTCATCCATCATTACTGTATACAGGGTTATTTTTGCCCTGTGTAATTTTCATCCTTTATACTTTCCAATGGTTTTGCCCTATTCACCCAAACATAGTTGTGTTTAAAGACAGATTATTTGAGGCATTGGAATTAGTCCAGTCTTAATATGCCTTCTGATAATGAGGGCAAATGGGGCAAAAATAAAACTGAGGTGAATATCTCACTGTATACAGTATATCATTTCTTGATAAAAAGTCAGTGGTAATTGTTTATCTTACCCATGTTGGGAGACAGCTCAAATGCTTTGAACATTTAGAGGTTGAGTATGTTACTGCAGATTTTGTGTAAAAATACAACTTGTGCAAAGGCGACACAAAAATCATGCATTTTGTTCACTGTTAGTGAAGAAACTACATTTTCCTTTGATTTTTTAAAAATTAAGTCTTCCAACTTAAAATATGTTATACTGTACAGCTTTTTATGTGTTATTTGATTGTAGGACCGTATTGATAAATTTTCTCTTCTTGATTGTTAATTTATCTGAGAATGTATTTATATGAATCAGAGAAATAGTTGATTTCAGGTAATTAGATTATGCAGCATGCTTCTCCTATGATAAAGCTATTTTTTTTTCTTCCATTGTATCTAAACAATCCAGTACATGTATTTATATTCTTAGCATGTCAATGTTAATGTATGTTATAAAATCAAATCATAATATGGTGCATAAAACTTTCAAAACCAAGACTGTTTTATGATTTTCTTGTTCATTGAATTTTAAGGTGCAAATGAAATTAATGGCTTGATGGTCTGGTCCCTTTTTAGACTATATTAATTAATGTCTTTGAGAAGAAAAAGCTCTGTAAAAAAATGAAGGAGACATATTCTATTGTTTAATTTTGAATATTTAGAATTTTTCATTACTAAATAAGGGATAATAGCTATATAGTCTTATCTAAAAAAAATAAGGTGGATTTTAGGCGGAAATTGTTGACTACAGAGCCTCCATGAGATTACAGTATATTATTCCTTTGGATGACAATGTTATTTATTTATATCTCATGCAGGCTTTTGGTCATTTTAAGGGGTTTTTTCAATTAAAGATGAAGTTGTTGAAGTAACCGAATATGGTGCTGAATAAAATCAGTTAACTAACAAATGTTTAAATGTCTTAAGATGTCAGCTGTGACTAGAATGTAACTTCATTTGGTATAAAGATAATAGCATGGACCAATTATAACTGAAAAATAAGACGCTAAGTTTCAGGTAGTCCTATGTGGGGTCGCAATGCATTGATGCATGGAATCGATGAAATAACCAGGAAGTTACATTCCATATACTAGATTTCCCAGGAGTTTATATCAAATCGAAATCAGACATGTACGTTCACCAGTTACTCTAAAAGGTAAGAACAACAGCAAAAAAAAAAAAAAAAAATACTGTATGGGGGTTTAATCATAACTATTTTTTGCAAGTATACACTTCACGAACTCATAGTTTTGGTTTTCTACCGTAACGGTATAGTACTATATATGCATTACTTTTTCGAAACTCCTTTTTATGGCCACATTAAGTAGTTCTGTATAGAGCCACTTAACCAGACATGATAACAAATATTAAAATCTTTCACTAAGCTAATATATTAAGAATGTTTCTTTATTAAATATTTTACGTCTATAGAAATCATGTCCACATGTACATTTGAGGGTTAATTTGTTGACCGTTCAGTAATATTTTTTTCTTTTTAGTGAACAAACCGAGTTATGATAATAATGAAATGTCTAGGGTCGGTGTTTAAGAGCAGTTTTTCCTCCATAGTAGCTTTTCCCCGGAAAACCTGCTATGTAATAGTCGTTCCCCCTGGGGGGAAAAGCTTCTATACAGTAGTTTTTCCCCAACAGTAGGGTGTCTCCACACGTTTCAGCTTTTATAAAAATATTAATGGAAACCTAGTAGGATTAAAATCAATGTTTTACACCCCAAGGTTGCATTTAACTGTACTGCACCGGTTTCACACCTTTGCTCACATTTACATACAAAGATGACGAATGGAGTTAAAATCTCAAACTGTTTCTGATGACTTTGTGGGTGTTTTTTTTTTCAAACAGATTTTTATCATGAAAAGCTTGGCTGTACAGTTTTTTCAGCTTTTATAAAAATATTAATGGAAACCTAGTAGGATTAAAATCAATGTTTTCACCCCAAGGTTGCATAAAACTGTATTACACCAGTTTCACACCTTTGCTCACATTTACATACAAAGATGACGAATTGAGTTAAAATCTCAAACTGTTTCTGATGACTTTGTGGGTGTTTTTTTTTCAAACAGATTTTTATCATGAAAAGCTTGGCTGTACAGTTTTTGGCTTCCATCATTGTCTTCATTAGTCTTTCGTTCTCCAAAGAGGACGGAGAAGGCAGGGACCACCCAACCTATGTTGTTTTCGATTTGGCGGAATAAGAGACGAGTCACATGGAGAGATGGAAGCTCCCCATGAAAAGAAAAACCTCGGATATTTACTGTCTCAGCTGCTGGCGAACGCTTCCGAAGCTGTTACCTTGGGAGATGATAATGCCGACAATAACACAGGAACTGCTGTGGTTTGTGGTATGATGATAGTTCTATTGACCGTTTCATCTTTATACTTGTAAAGAATACCTTTAAGACACACAGTAAGACTGAAATTAAGGTGGTATGGAATACTCTGAGATCTTTATATGGATGAGAGTACAAAGTTTTACCACTGTTTTAAAATATTGAAAATGGACTTTTTTAGATTTCAGAACTTATTAAGGTGCAAAATGTATAACAAAATTTACATTCGTAACCAACTGAAGTTCCTTTGTATAAAACAAGAGAAAAAAGATATATTTGTAGTTTATTTCGAAAGACAGTTTTGTTTCAAAACGAGGGTTTCCTACACCCCTTAATTATAAGTGAAATAAAACATAAATTAAAAAAAATATGCTCATAAATGGATTTTTCCTCATTAGGACCAAAAGGAGCTCACCTGAACGTCACGTGGATACCCAAAATAATCGAATTTGGAAAACCGGTCACGTTTTCTGTAGACATGATCAGTCGTAAGATAAATAGTTATACAATGTTGTATTTGTGGAGGAAAAATATAAAAGAACGACTCATTTATCATTTAGTTATTATATTAATTCTTCTTTAAAACAGCTACTGACTTCAACAAGGGTCGGATGTACGTGGAATTTTACTTAGGAAATACCCCAATTTTCTCATTGGACGAAGATATAACTTGCAGTGACATCCTAAAAGTCCCAAAGATGCAACAAAAATGTCCTTTGGAAAAAGGAGGTGAGTAAAGAAATTGTTAATTCTTTTTAAAGATCTTTCATTTTTAATAATTTGGGTTACTAGCCCTTATTTTTACAACGATGACTTTGCTTTATACGAACAATTTCTTCGTTTACAGAAAGAATCCAATATTCTTATACTGATTTCCCATTACGACAGCCACCACTCGTAAGTTCCTTTTCAGATCATACGTAGGTAGCCTGTTACTACCTCTTTTGATCTATTGGGTTTCTTTTATCATTGCCCAGGCAAATCAATGATATCAATGAGAGATAAATTCCTGAAAGAAGATATTCTATCAAAAGTCATTGTTTGCAGTATTTCTTCCTTAAGAAATTAATTTCTCATATGTGGAGATAAACTTTTCAATGATCTTATTTTACTAGAGTGACCTGTTAGACATTGACGCTTATTCCTGTTTGCCGAGGATTTTTCTGTATTCTGCGCACTTTCAGTTTTAATTTCCAACGCCATTTTTTTTCATCCCCCCTCTTTTTGTCTAATGTTGATTTTATCGAAAAAAAATTTGGTATCACTAGTTATTGGAAACAGATGTCACAGCGTTATCAAATTCTTAAATATGAATTGGGATTGGTAAATGTTGAATATTTTTTTTATAGGTAAAAGAACAAATTTTGGTGATGAAGATATTTAGCTATGCTGAAAATCCCCCATTACTGTTCTCGTGTTTGAACTTAACGTTCCAATATGTATAGACAAAACATATGTTGCTAATCCAATTTCTATTTGCATATCTTAATTATACAATCTCACATTTTAAATTCCCATGACATAGATAATGGAAAAAATATATCAAACATTATTTTTGGAAAAGGCCTTCAATGATCAAACTTGTGCAACTTTTAAACTCAGAAAATTCAAAAGGTATGAACAGAATTTGAAAGAATATATATAATAAAAGTGTAGATTAGTATTGCGAAATGACATTATGTTACCTTAACTAATTAAGGCATTCTGTCTATTCTAGCTCTTGTTCATCTGTTTATATGTATGGAATCTATATTATATCTATGTCAATACTGATGTGTTGTAAAGCCTAAAAGGAATAAAGAATGACTGAATGAAAACAAACACAATGTGTCCTTCATTCTCGAAATCATATTATTGTCTTCTTAATAATAAAGGTAAAAAACAACAATCGAAACATCAAAGTCTGAAATGACTATAGAGGTGATGTTAAAAATCTCCTTGATCAGGACGAACACAGTCCACCGTTTGGTGGCTTGTCTCGCGTGAAGTAGGTTAACGCTTGTAATTAACAAAACTTTACCTACCAAACAGCAGAAAACGTTTTTCAGAAGAAGAAGAAGAAGAAGAAGAAGAAAGGTAACAATTCTGCCAACTGGGCAAATTCCCTTAACATTCATTGCATGTCACATTCTTTATTCAATCTTGATTTATTCCTGATAAAAAAAAGTTGCTCTTATGTGACGAATATTTATAATAACAAATGTTGTATTTATTGTAACCTTCATATTTATTTCAACACACAGCATAAAGGGTATCGTTTAGATTATATTAATAAAATGTTATCCCGTTTTGTAATGTTTGTTTAAAAGAACTCCGAATATTATCGAAAATGTTGTTGCTTTTTTTTCAATGTAAACTTGCATAAGGTGATAGCTGTCACGTCTATTTGGTTCAATGGTTAATTTAAAGCAGCGACTAAGCAGGAGGTATTGTTTCATCTTTGGAAGACGTTTTTTCGTAATTAATGATAGAATTCTTGTTTTTCACCTTCATTTGAATATTTGTGTTAGGAAAATGTTGTTTCTTTATGTTGACTTTCCACAAAGTAAATTACACACTTTCTGACTACTTTTACAAGGGAAATATGTTATAAAAAAGCTCCAACCCCCCCCCCCCCCCCACCAAACTCGAAACTCTCCAATAATTTTACATCGAATTTGTAATAACGAAATAAGTCACAAAAGTTGAGATAATTGTTCATACTTGTTTTAAAGCCATTAAAAACATACCTATATAACTTTATTTTCGTTTATACTGTTTTTGTCTTTATTGTTATTGTCCCATTTTTCCGAGAAGAAGGAGAGGAAAGACACGGTCAAAATATGCCGTGATTGAAAAGCATTACGGAGATCATCCGATATGTCGTCAAAAGACTGGAAACATTAGAAGATGTGGAGGAGTGCGCTGTTCCAAAGGAAAACTTATTCCGTTTGCTTTTATCACTATTTTTATTTATAGAAAAGGCGTTTAAAGCTGTAACAAGCTCTACCACTGAACAAAATATTGCCACTTCATTTAACACAAAATACACTGAAAATAGAAAAGTACTAAAGAGGAAACCTCTTCAATGCACCATTGATGCCTCAGATGGTGCAAACAATCATCGAAATGAACTAGGAAGTTGTAAATCTCTTATAAGTACTACTCATCCCCCCCCCACACACACACTTTTGTTAGCATTTTTAAAAACAGTACCCTGTGGAAAAACCATAACGAAGAAAAAGGTTAGTCTGAAGTCATTTGAATTCCTTTCTTTTCTCTCTCTCTTTTTTCCAACTTTTTATCAGCATGTAATGCACAGTTAATTTGTTTATTAATTTGCATACATATGGTCAATCCTGTTTTATTCAACTAATATAAGAGTGTTATCGCTTACTTACTTTTATACTTATCACGGTGATCAGCTTTTCACAACTTTAAAGATCGTAAACTGGATTGATATTGGAATTCAGTTAAAGTTCATATGCATCACATTTAATTATAATCAATACTAGTATATATATTTGGTATTGAAAATAAAATGTATTAATTTTTCTATAATGAGTAAAAGTTTTAAAATAGATCCTTTTTAAAAAGATATACTCGTCATAATGTTTTTGTTTATAATAAATTTAGTTTCTTTTTGCATCTTGTTCAAAATTTGATTTCTGTGTCGTTAGTATTGTTAAATTGCCGTTTTTGGGAGTTGATTTTAATCAACTCTCCTATGCAATTACTCAGACAAACCGAAAGTGAAACAGTGTTTGGACCTCAGCACAAATCATTGCTGCTGACAAGACTTCGTTCTTGAAAATAATTGATAAATTCGATGTAATGTATTCTAAAGCATTGTTTTTCAAGGAAACTGATTTATAAATACCTTGAAAATAGTCAGATTTTAAATGGTGCGAACAATTTAAATATTTTTTGTAGTCGTATGTATTCCTACGGCAGAGTTCAATATAGTCTCGTTCAACTCGAACCTCGGCTGTCTCCGTAAATCCTTGTCGGAGATTTACGGTGTCAGCCGAGCACTTTCGAGAAATATTGCTATTCCTGATACATAGTTTGATTATATCAATTTTATCTTTAAATATTATTTAACATGATTCATATGGGGGTTTCTCGACATTCTTGTCGAAAAAGTCCAAAAATTCATATTATAAAAATGTGCGTAATTCAAATTCTAAGAAACTACAGTACCGATCAGACCCAACCTAACAGAAAGTAAACACCAACTAAACCCTGGGTTTACTCTGGGTTTACTAGAGTGGACCCAGAGTAAACCCAGAGTAAACCCCAAGTAAACCCAGAGTGGACACAGAGAGTAAACCCCGATCAGAAGTATACCCTGAAAACAGACGGTACATGTGTATTCTGAATATATACAAGGGGCAGGAATCACAGGCAGTAGGATGATAAGATAAAATACAGGTCAGCTTTACACTTCAGTGCGTATAGTTGACTCCAAAAGCAATTCTCGAGTAAACCCAAAGTAAACCCCGAGTGGACCCAAATTTTCAAAAAGTAAAACCAAAGTAAACCCAGAAATTAAACCCGGGGTTTAGTTGGGGTTTACTCTGGTGTTAGATTGGGTCTGATCGGTAGTGTACATGTACTTATGCAAAATAACATATCATTGATTTTATAATAAATAAACATCGACAAAATCAACTCCCGTCAGTTCTTCAGTACTTTGATTACCATTAGTTTCATGGACACTCGTATCTTATTGTAATCTAAAACAAATGTAGTAATATGCCACTAATCAAGACTCCAAAGACGAAAAAAGCAGGAGATTCAGATATTTTGAAGGAAAAAAAATTATCAAAATAAAAAAAAGGTAGCAATTTCCCTAAAAAAAAATAAGCATACTTCATTTAAAACATTGTCGTAAAATATAGATTTATTAACCTTGCTACCGGTAATCCAGGAAGTAACAATGTTATTTAAGTTGCTTTATTTGTTTTTCTTACTCTTAGACAACGACCGTGACAATGAAAATCCTAGCTGTACAACTGTTGGCATCTATAGCTGTTTTCAGCAGTATCTCCTTCTCACAAAAGGACAAAGAAGTAAAAGGACACACAAACTATCTTCTATTCGACAAAAAAATCAATGTCGAAGAGATTATACGAATAGGCGAGACAAAAAGTGTAACAGTGAGAGAGAATGCTGAGGAAAAGGAATCCAATAAATCTCAGCTGTCTTCTTTTTTAACGGAAATATCCAATGCCTTTAAATTGAATAATGATATGTTCCAATCAAAAGGTTTACAGTGGTTCAATAATACTGATAACAGCACAGGAACAGCATTTGTTTGTGGTAAATATCTTTTACTTTTTTTTATAATGATGCATGTTTCTTCATTGAATATTGGACAACCGTTTTGAAACATACTTATATGCTGCCAGGTACTTATATTTCAGGATTTGTATTTAATAAAGCTTGTATATAAACGATTTTTGTGTCTACAACTAATAGTTCAAATATTCAAGGAGTTTTGAAACTTAAGGTTTTATTTTCAGTAAAATAAAGGCAGTTAATTAATATTATCAATTTTCTGTTTTTTCAAAGGACCAGAAGGTGCTCATCTGAACATAACATGGAAACCAAAAGTCATCAGTACCGAAAAATCAGTCCAGATATACCTGGATCTTGTTTATCGTAAGACGTATTCGAAATCACATATTGCATTATTCAAAGAAATATGAATGATCAAACGAAACTATCAATATTTTTTTTTGCTCAACAGCCATCGATTTTAAGGAGGGTCTCGCCCGCATAGATGTCTATAGAAAGGGTATACCCAACCCAGTTTTCTCTATTGATGAAGGGATAACCTGCACTGACATCAATAATTGGGTCCCACTTATAAGATGTCCTATAAAAAGAGGGAGTACGGAAACTGAGTCTTATTTCTATTAAGCTTTATGCAGTTGTTTTATCGTGTTTTAAAACATATTTTCATTCGTCATTTATTTTAACGTATAAACTAACATTCTCTCCATCTCTTTTATTTTTACAGATGGTTTCCGCATATCGTTTAAGTACAGCGAAACACAATTACAACCTGCTGTAAGTATTTTTCTCTAGTATGTACATGTAAATGTTATTTTTGCATGTAGCTTTCACCAAGCACTGTCCTGTAATAACGAAGGATTTTGGTGCAATAGACTGGTTTTACCTTAGTGTTTCATAATGCTCTAAAACTAAAAGCAAAAAGTTTGTTGTGGTTCTTGTTCACAGTAAAAGACACAAAGAGAACCAACAGAGAATTCAATGCTAAAATTTCTAAATGAATTATTATTTAGATTGTATGCACACAAAATAATACTGTTTTTATTGCAACAATATTTTTAACATTCGTTGATGTGACAATTCATATAAGATATAGTTTTCTGAGGAAGTCATAGCTGTTTACAAGTTCTGCAGTTGAAATTTAAACCAATGCAATAGAGTTTGATATATCCTTGTATACGAGTTCTTTGGAATTTGAATTAATGCTGATTCACGAGTATCATGAAACCATTAGACGTTCTCATTTATCGATTTTTTTATACAGGGGTCTTATATCGTTTTGTTGAAGATCTTCAGTTACGCTGCTAAACCTCCACCACTGTTTGCTTGTTTGAACTTTAGTCTACAGATTGAATCATCAAAGCATATGTCCGCCACTCAAACACCTCAAATCATTTCTAAGACTTCAGAAGATATTGTTTGATCATTCCTAGACTTTATTTTGAACACTTAGCACTATACCACATGTAGCTCCTAGCTTAAGCAATTATAGTCAGCTATACTACTACATGTACATTTACCGAAACTCGAATGGCATGCTCTCCTGAAATAATGCTTCACTTAACATAACTCTAGACCTAATGTTTTCTTTCTCAGATTAAAATTAATGTACCGTACCAGATATATATATATATATATATATATATATATATATATATATATATATATATATATATATATATATATATATATATATATATATATATATATATCATAAGCCAACATGCTCGTAAGAAAATCCTGTCTGTAATTTATACTCAATTAATAAACATTATTAATTTGATGTAAATTGTTATTTACTTTGTACATAGACATATTCGTTATATGTCTATGCTTTGTATAAACAAGGAATGTGCCTTTTCATTAGTAATAAAAATGTCATCTATGAAATGTAGAATTTATTGCAACTTTTGTTTTTATAAAACCCTACATGTTGTAGTTTTGAGGAATTTATTTCTGTTTGATAGAAAACAGAGAATAAATAACTTTTATCTAATCCTAGATTCATGTGGTTTGTGCTTTCGTTTTACATTATGTAATAAAGACAATCCCCGCATAGTCCTAAAAACATTTTATATACTTGATACCAAATAAAGTATGCAATCTTGTTCTTTGTCCATATTATTATTTACGAACTGGTAATCGATTGTGATTATGAATATTCAGAATAAGCTAACATGTTGGTTATGGTTTGTTAAATTAAAATTATTTCCACAATTTTCAATTTATCAATTTTACCAAACTGTTAGAAGTCACAAAACTGAAGTTTCTTGCTGCTGATGTTTTGAGAAGAGTAACCTGCCCCTTTTTCAAATCCTATATACGACTTAAACATAATGTTAATGCTATTAAGCTTTCATATGAATATGACCCATATAAAACATTGAATTAAATTATGCATGGGGTAAAGCATAGGACTTTATAGCATAACTTTAACATCTTTCATGATAAATAGACAGTCTGATAGAATGAATAATAAATCCATTTCATTGGCATTCATCAACCTTACAGCCATTATAGTGTTCATAAAATTTGCGGATGGAAGAGGTATTTCTTCGAATTAAGTATTTATACTTACACGAATGATAACGTTCGATTGCTCAAATCAACGCTAAATATTTAGTAAAAAATTACTAAGGATTCAGCGTTGATTTAAGCAATCAAATGTTATCAAATAAACGTGAATGAATTCAAAAGTGCTCTGATTTATTATTGGTCTATTATAATTGATTTAATAAATATTTTTACGGCTTTGAAGAAATTAAGTAGAAAATAAAACAGTTTTTTACATTCTATATCAAATCATGGGAAAATTAATCCCGATACCTATATTTCCTTTGCCATCAATTTTAAAAGGAAGTAAAAATTTGATTAATGTCGTTTTTTGGAGAGACTGGGTGCATTCTAGATATATTTCATTAGTAAAAAAAATTGACAAAACTCGGTGATTTGTTACTTACATTCCCTTCATATTTAATATATAATGACAGATTTAAACGTGATTTTCCATATTGTTTACCAAAAAATTTAACCCGGGTTCATCCTCTCAAACAAAGCTAATGATTTATATCTTGAATTTCATATATTTGTAGGCACCTGCCATTAACATGTACCTGACCATGACCTTGAATAATGGGTATATTGGTTATTGGCTATTTTTATTAGATGTACGTTTTGAAAAAAAAAAACTCTGAAATAGTAATTTCGGGTTTGAAAAAACCCCATTATTTACAATATTTAAAATATTCGAATGTAAAGTTAACAAAAGCTCCTGCTATTTTTGAACTCGAGGCCTGTGGGTCAGTAGTCTGATGCAATATCCATAGCCATTTCGTACGCAGTTAAATAGACATAATCAAATAATCTCAATTCAATATAGTGTATTAAAGGTGATATGACGCCATGACATTTAACTTGTATTTTTTTTTTGCATAACTTGGTTTTGCAGTACATGTGATATGGCTTAAACATTTCCTTGTCATGCTTGTATCTTGTCCTCTTGAATCTATCAATGTTGTTGATGATATCATGTGGCCAACTTTAAATGAGGGTTTTCAAAACATAAATTTTTATGTGCGGAAACAAATATTTGGCATATGATATAGCTGTAACGAGGGTGACTTCAAATATGTAATTTTTAGGTAAGTTTTGAGAAATCTTTTCATAAGTAATGAAAATTTTTACAGGTAATCAGGAAAAAAATACCACATATGCCTTCAAGTTTTGAATTTATTAAACTCAAAATAATCGGAATTATTGTCAATGAAAGCAAAGCAGAACCAAAAGCTATCATAATTTTAACACCTTTTTAGCGATCAACCTTTACTACAGGAAATTACCATACGGGTGTCATCAATTCACATGTGCTACATAAGTGTTATCTTTAATTTACGTGCGTTAAATATCTAAATTTAAATACAAACACGATTAACAAATAAGGGAATTTTATATTTTAAATTGTTCGACCGGAACAGGATTTCACAGTTTAAATCCTTTCTTTCCTTTTATTGATAAAATTGTGAGAATAAAAAGCCATAAAACGCGTAAAAAGTTTTTAAATTTTCTTAAAATTGTATCTCGTCTTGAAATTGTATGGCAGACTTAACTGTTGTCTAAAACAATATCTCTCATAGTTAGTTAATGATATATTTGAACTGATTAATAGTTTAAACGCATCACTTGCATAGGAAAATTACACCATTGTGTTGCAAATCTTGTGAAAAAATCTTCAACTGTTTAATTGTTTAAAATTTACCCTACAACTTGTAACGTTAAAAAATGTTATTTTATCATCCCTCAAATATATATGGATTTTGTAAATAAGCAGGCAACCTTCATTCACATATTGATTCAGATACTTAATTATATTTCATTTTTTTGAAAGGTGTTCCAACTCAGCAAAATTCGATTAAAGTCATGTTAATCTCTTAAAATGCCAGTATTTCTTTAATTTGATTGATTTGATAGTTAACTTGCTTATTTTTTTAGCTTCAGAATCTCTGAATCATATATGTTGCTCTTGGAAAGCTATAAAATAGAGTGCTTATCAAGCTAATTTTCTTTCTACAACTTTTAGAACATGTATACCTTTCTTTCGCCTTATTTAATTGAATTTAGGAAAATGTCATTAATTATTTTTTCTTCCAACATTAACTAAGTGAATTAGTTTTTGCATTTTAAAAACTAGAAGAGATCTTTATTCTTAAAAAAGTATTCTTAACTGGTACATGTACCTTTGTAGCAGTTGAGGAACTATAAAATATTGTAATATTGCAATTACTTGTACTTTTATGACCTTATTTCAGCTCGAAGCTAATCAGACAGGGTGGTATTCTTTTGTAATCTAAAAAAGAAGCAGAAGTGTGATCCTCTTGATTCAATATTTTTCAGCGGCCTTAGGAACTTTATCGGCATATTAAAAAAAAATATTTCCTGTCAAATGCCAATATCACAACACTGACACAGACAACTTGCTACATTACGCGTTGCAAGATATTGGGTAACACATCTTATCGCACAGATAACTTTATCTATCTCTTCAGCTGAAAAAGATTACTGTGAATAAAACTTTTGGTAAACAGGTGACATCCACGGATGAATCAACAACCAACGTTTCACCACTTAGTCCTGTTGGGAGAGGGGGGATTAGAATTTAGCTGCTTTGGTTGCAATGGCAGTGGTTTTCAGCCATGATATATGAATACATATAATAATTTCAACTCATTAAACGGACACGTAAAGGAAAATTATTATAAAGTCCGTTTTAGAAATAAAATTTGATAATGTCTGATGCACTTCCTTATTTTGTTTTATGAGGAAACTTTTTTTTCCGTTTTGTGTCAGGCACCCCGTATTTAAATGCACAACCAAAATCAAATTTAATTAACATGACACTGACGGTATTGCACCAATTTAACGCACTACATTGTTTAATTTTGTTTCAGCTTTCCTTAAAAGTCATATCACTTTAATTCTATGAATAACAAGAACAAGGGAACCTTTTTTCTATAATTTAAACATACGTACATTTGTGTTTGAAACTACTTGAAGAGAAAATCCCGATTTAAAAACCGTTTTGAAAAAGGAAAATTGGTTTTTCTTGGTAGATAGCGTGTAAATGTAAGATTGTAAGATACACAGGAAATAGTATCTTCCAATCGCAAGTGTGCTTAACAAGAGGTCAAAATATAAGTTAAAAATCTAAAGGGTAATGTTGCTTTTTCTTGGTTGCAGTCTCTTAATGATGAATCTATCGGTACAACTGGCATTCGTCGTTGTTTTCATCAGTCAGTCTGTCTCTCATGAGGATGGAGCAAGACGGAATTCCCAACGCTATGCCACGGTCAGCAAGAAATTCAATAACAAAATTTTCATCGATAGAAAAAGGGTCGAAGCACAGAATAAAAACATTGAGGATTTTGAGATCATACAGAACAACGAATCCTTATGGTCTTCCAAGTCTTTTCTGTTTGCAAAGACATCAACTGACGCAAAGTTAAAATTTCTGAAAAATAAGCTGTCGCTGGTGGGACTGCAGTTGTCAGATGAAGCTGATAACAATACGGGAACAGTCATTGTTTGTGGTAATAAAATAGAATGAACATTTACTTTATTTACAAACACACTTGCTCAAAATTAATTTTACTCAATGCCTTATATATCTTTTACCTTTATTCTTAATTACATTTTTATTTCGTTAATATTTAAAATGATTTTTTTAAGGACCAAAAGGTGCTCATCTGAACATTACGTGGAGACCCAAAGTGATCGACCCGTATAAGTGTGTTAGAATATACTTTGACATCATCAGTCGTAAGCAAAAGCAATATGACTGAGTTTCCTTTTAGTGTAATTATTAAACAAGTAATTGTTATATCTCGATCTATGACAAGAATCTTTGATCGTTTCAAGATGAGATGTTATGAAAATTGTTTCATAAAATCGCCTTTATGAAAGCCTAATTTATCTATGTTTTTAACAGAAAAAATAATTTTTCTTCTTTACAGTTTTTGTCTTTGTATAATTACATGTAATTTGTTTTGCATGACAGCAACATACTTCGACAAAGGTCATGGGATTCTTGATGTATATCTAAAAGGTAGCTCTTACCCAATGTATTCCGTGGATCGAGAGACATCTTGTAGTTTCTTTAAACAACTAGACCCTTTAATAATGTGCCCTTTAAAAAAAGGAGGTATGTAAATTAAGATTGAACATTAATCGAAATATCTCAAAATTGATATATGTGTGACAAATACAATAGATAATATTTTGTACACTTTTTTATAGCGCCAATCAGATTTGCGATTCAATACAGCAAGTTAGACGACCTACCTGTGGTAAATATTTTGTGAAATATCCACATACCAGAACTATATATTGTTTTACCCATCATTATCTCTCTAAATTCGAATGCAGATAAATTTTGATAATGTATTTCTTACAGGGATCGTATACCATTGTTTTGAAAATCTTCAGTTTTGAGGCAAATCCACCACTGGTTGCCTGTGTGAACTTCACCCTCCACATTGCTACATCATAACTCTTAATCCAGTATATCAGAAGGATGATATACTAGTATTTCATAATATTTCGTAATTGAATGAAATGTTTTTGCAATGTCGCTAAGTCTTTGTACTTAAAGCTAAATGAATGCATTTTTTTCATTAACAAACCTAGTATGGGCGGTTTTTAAAAACATATTGAAATACGAAACAGAGCAGCTTAAAACAAAATTAACAGACTCGTTTTCAAAATCAACAGACAAAAGAAACAATCATACCAAAGTGTTACATTGATATTAAACTATACAACCATTTTTTTATAAGATAGACATCAATTGAAAATCTTCTTTTTCCTCTTTAATATTCGTACATAGTAGAGTTTGTAGAAATTTTATGTGTTTTAGAAGGCAACCTCTATTTTTTGCACTTAAATAAACGCATTCAGAAATTGATACAGCACATTGTTTTATTTTCTTAATAAAAGAACTCTGTCCAATTTTGTATGATATGACAGATAATTGACTAATCATTCTCATAACTTTCTGTTTGATGACTGTCAATGCACATCAATACTTGCCAATCATGTTCAAATATCTACACCTACCGATTTATTTCTCCTAAGAAAACCGATTCTGGTTCATAGCTTTATTAAAAAGAACTGACAGACTAGTGCTGAAATCTACACGATCTATTGGTTACTAGTTAATCAATCGGTCAAAACCGTCAGCAAGGTAAGAAAAACATGGGCTGCTCGAAATAATCTTGATGATGTCAGACACAAATTCCCAAATAAGACGACTTATCTACTGTTACATACTAATGTACATTCACAATGATTTTGTTAATTCTACTTCATCTTTATGATGAATGATGATGAATCCATTAATAGTTAAAAGAATGATTTAATGTATACGTTCAGTCAGAATGAAAAAAAATCCACTGATGGTAATGAAAAACCATCTATTGTGTGTTAACCTATCATGGTACTCTTTTTTTTCGCTTTCAAAAAAGTAGGTCAATGACCTACTTTTTTTAGTTAATGGCCATCAAATATTTTTTGGAAAATGAAGAAAAATCCCTAAAAATTCTACTTTATGATTGAGATTTTCTTAATTGTGAAAATAATACAAACCTCTAAACTCTTTTAAAAATGAAATACTGTTTATGAATGGCAGTGACACTAAACAGACACAAAGCATTAAGTTTTCATTCACAATGCTTATAAATATTCCAGTCCGAATTTCCTCCATCAGTTTTCAAATCCCCACCCATTTTTGATTCATTTTAACAAATAAATGAATGATGATGATACTGAAACATTTTATAGGATTAAACTAAGTATATTGACCATACTCTGCAGGCATAAAACATATATGAGGTCAATGATCAAAATTTTAAGATATGGTGTCTTTTATCGTTTTAAAAGCATTTTTCATTATTTTGTAGCGTGTGCCATTAGATTATCTAAATGAGATAAAACCAACAGAAAATATGTAAAATTATGTTGACTAACGAATGAAATCTTAACTTTGAATATTACAGTACTACTAAAAATATTTCAGTGAAAAACAAAATCTGAAAATTATAGTCCGAATTTCCTCTGTTTTGCTAAAAGTCCAACTTTGTGTGAGCCTAATTCCATAATTTAGTAAAAATATCGAATGGTATGTCAATAATAATTCATTTTATAAATACTTTTAGTGTTTAGAACAAATTTTACTCATGACATTGAACTTTATATAACAATCCAATTTTGAGAACTCAAACCCTTAGTAAACAACGCCCTTAAATATAAACAATAAAATGTGTCTTTAATGATAAATGCGTGTTATGAAGGTAGAGATCAATGCAAAATATTCTACATTACCCACGTGACATGTATTATTTGAATCTCAAGAAGTAAAGCTAGTAAAACATAATGAATTCCCCACTATCATTAAATTCCTTTAACTAAACAAGCTCCGTTTTCACCATAGCTTTGATTTAATTTTCTATTAACTTTCAAAACCCTTTGTAACCATGGTAAGACATTTTTGCTTAGCGATGCAATGTCCATTTAAGTTTTGATAGGTACTTTGCTTTGTAAAAAGTTGTAATTGTGAAAAAGCTTCTATGTCATTTTTGTCAGTCTGACGACGTAGTTCTCTAAGGTTTCTTTTAAACATCCCGGCCATCTATTTCACTGGCTTTTACGTCATTTTGTAGAATTGTAACAATATAGATCATTTTGTGTATTTTGAATTCTCCTATTTACCTTTTTATCTAAAATCCCTGCGTTAGTATAAACATAATAATGCTGGTTACAGATTAATTTACTACAAATAACATATTAGATAAAATTTACTATACAGTGGCGTCGGAAGCAAGTTGAAATTGGGAAAGGGGGGTTTACGTCTTAAAAAATCTTGACAAGCAAAAAATAAAAAGTTTGGTTATGGTTATGTCTAACTTTCCAAAAAAAGCCCCCCAGTCCCCCCCCCCCCCTCCTCGGTTCCGACGTCAATGCTATGAGAGCATGATTTCAACAGAACCACCAAAGTTATTTTCAGAAAGGCGGATCATTTTACTACGCAGAAAATAGTCCCTTCACAATGTTCTGCGAGGTTCACTTTTCGTCGTTGTCAAGCATCTCAGCATGCAAAGTGACACTAAGACATTTGATGTTGGAAAATATTTTCGAAGTTAACAAATAAGGTGGCATTCCTCTTCATCATGTTTTTGACCGACATTTTTAACTACATCAGAAGCATATCACTGTTGGTAACCACTATCATAGCTTATCGGCTATCTAGATTAGGGATACCTTCTATAAATTGTTTCGTCTTTCCTTTTCTTCAACAAAAAATTACATTAAAAGTATTTGTATCGAATAACCAGAGGATGAAAACGAGAATTTTTGTTTGCTTTGCTGTAATACATGTATGTTCTTTTGGAAACGCCATATTTGTTAAAGAAGCACTTCTAAGACACATATTGGATAAATTGGCAACATTAAAAAATGCTGTTCTTGAACAACAGCCGTATGAGCACCAGAATGACTCAGAACGTGAAAGCAGTAGAGAAAAGGTAAACTTGTCATTAGATTATTTTAATGGAAACGAGCAAGGTGTATTTCAAATCATGTTGTCTGCATTGACTTTTCTATGTATATATATATTTTGATGATGATAGGATAACCAGGTTAATATGTTTTCTTTCAATATTACAAACTAGCTTTAACTATCTTTACGTTCAGCGTAAATGGAAAATTATTTTTCTCATTTTGTCGGAGCATAATACAATGCCTTAATTTTGTACAATCCTTATATTAAATATAAACGACAATTCATTGTTCAGTTTTTTTTTTACAAATTACAAAATGCGAGTACTTGACATATTTTTTTAGTATTTTTGACTCACCCGTGTAACATCACCCCATTATTATAGTTTACCTGTCTGCTCCTTCTTGTCATCTAAGTAAACTGATTTTAGTAATATTCCATCATGTCCAAAAAATACTAGTAGCCTTTTCAATATAATTTTTCTACATTTTTAATGATTCACAAGTTGCATATTTGACATTAGTAAACAGTTGCAGATTGCAATGCGCCTTAACATATTGAAGAGTGGCGAAATTTATCTGAATTAGGAGACGTATTGACTACAATATACACGTTAACATGTGAAATCTTGTATTTTTATCAAATACTTTCAAATAAATATAATTAAGTGTATTTGGTTTATGGTCAACAATCTGTTAACTTGATCAGTGTTGTCAGTTGTGTGACCTATTGGTGATTCCCCTGTTTCATAAATAGTATTTAAATTTAAATTTTGTTTTCATGGAGAAAATGATTACTTTATAAGGGCGTCATTTAAAACTACTATAAATGAATTGAAAAAAGTATTATTTTTTTTAATTTCAGACTGAAATATTTTTACCAGAAGCACACATACCCTCCAGAGGAAGGAGAGATATTTTAAATTTTAAACGCTTACGTAAGTACTCCTTTTTGTCTGTGTGTCGGATTTCTTAATGAAGTTAGTTCGTTTCCCCCCTGTCATCACCGATAAACTGAAAATTGACTGTTACTTTACAGATATGAAATCAGCTATCATTTTCGTTGGACTCATTGCGTAAGCAATTGCCAGGCTTGCAGGTGTCACATTAGTATTATATTTTACTATACAAAATTGCGCAAATTTAGACACCGGTTATAAATTCAAAACAACTTCTACGGGGAATCCTCTTAAAATCTTTTAAAACAACACTTTATTTACAATCTAGTAGTAAAAAAAACACAGGCATCCAGCAAAGAATAAGACTTTTTTACGTCGAAGTTACACGCTCGGGCGTTTCAACAACTCTGGAAACAACACGCATCAAAAATTCAAATGACCTCGCATTGTTACAAAACTGGGATAGTCAGACATCTTACACCTTGTCTTTTATCTCATAAAAATTCAGCTCCTGTCCCGGACGGAAACGCACAATATTCAAAGGGGAATTCTGGACTTATTTTGCTCCAGCCATGTTTTGAATAGCATCCGGTAAACCTGTGCTACGGTGCACGGTTTACCGGATGTTGACAGTACAGCTGCTTAAATTGTTCTTTGCACAAAAATGTAGTTCTCTATTAGAAGAGAACGTACGATTACTAGCATGTCAGTTGGTCAGTGTACATGTAAGTTAACATCTGATAATTTTTAAACATCAGTGTAAGTTTGCTGAGCGGTAGAATACATTTATTTACACTTATAGCCAAGATCATTCTAAAATTAGAGATACCATTATGAAGCATAGAGTACCAATTGGTGCGGGAATTGTTTTTAAAACGTATACAATAATAAATCTTTGTTGGGATGTTGAATATCTCTCTCATGATTTATCATGCATGTACATGTATGAACGATATTAATAAAAATTCATATTCATACGCTTATTAACTCAGTTCATTCATTATTAATTTAAATTTAAATAAAAGAAAGAAAAAGTTGCAAAAGTTACAAAAAGATGGAAAAGTATTTTAGCCCACCTACCATTATCTAAAAGTTGAATTTGATTTAAATGATCCCGTGACACCCCTCCCCCCTCTCCCGTCTAGTTACTCCGCCTGTTATTAATCCATCCAATATCATTTCTTTGCAGTTACTCCTGTACAAAAGATCGGATTTACAGCAGTACGACATAGCAATTCAGCTGTTCATGGAAATGAAATTATTGTTTTCGGAACCTCTATAACGAATGAGGGATCTGCGTACAACCCAACGTCCGGAATCTTTACGGCGCCAGTCAACGGAATGTACGTATTTTTTTATGATCTCGAGTGCATGAAAATAAACGGCGATACCTACGTTAAACTGATGAAAAATGCTGCAAACACGGGAATTGAATCATACTGTCACGGACTTGGTGATATCGACAACTCCTCAACTCTAGGGGTTCTGTATCTCGAAGCTGGAGACATGGTCTCAATAAGACTGAGTAATTCGGACAGCAAAGTTTTTGGATACAAAACAATATTTTCTGGATTCTTAATTTAAAGCTCATGCAATGTCATTACAAGTGAATGTAGTAAGAACATATTTTTGAAAATGTAAATTACGTGGGGTTTTTTCTTTTGTACATCATTATATAACGATGCACACCTTAGTTATCGCTTGCTAATCCTAATGTAAATGTCTTAATTTAAGGTATATGCTTTAATGATTTTCGAAATAATCAATACATTTAATCTGTTGTTTGTGTATTTCGCTAAAATTCATCGAAAAGTGACGGAAACAAAAATATGGGACAGACTATAGCAAATGAATTTTTTCCGGGAAATTCATTTCCCCTATAGATCAATTCAATGGTTATTCGCAATAGATTCTTTTATATCATTAAATCGTTCATATAACAGGTAATAATGCTATAAAACTTCCTCATCTCTGTAAGTGTTGTTATAATTTTGAAAAGGAACACTTTTTACATTGTGAGGTAAGATTTAATTTATGTTATATAATATCTCTCTCTCTGTCTCTGTCTCTCTCTCTCTCTCTCTCAACTGTATTAATAATACTGAAAACAAAACATGCGATTTTTTTTTATCAGGTACGTACAAATTGATAGAACAAAGATTTTCATTATATACAAAATATAATCAAAATTAGAGTAATGTATGATTCAAACATTTTATTTAAAAGTCTCACAAGAAAAAGAAAACAACATTAAGTACTCATGGATCATTATAATCATGTTTTTTACAATGATCTGCAAAACTTTAAGGCACACGTAATTAAAGTAAGGTAAACTACAAAAAATAGTTATTCTTACAATCTAGAATGGCAGGATGAAATAAAGGATACTTGTAACAAGAGACGGCTTAGAATAAAGATAAGTTTGTGCAAAGAGAAGAGTATAAGTTGCTAAAGGCTTTAGATTTTATTAAAATGAATCTTAATGATAATCATCCGTGCCACAACCATATACCCTGTACCCCAACATTTCTTTACCCCGTTCGTACTGCGCAACCGGATGTAGCTCCAAATGGCTTTCTAAGCTCGTACAATCTACGTGGTCACATATCTGATTTTTTTCCTTTTTGTATCATACGCTCCATATCATGTACAATTCGAATCAATTTAAATTAACATGAAAATAACGGCATTGCCCTGATTTAACGCTTTATATTGTATCAGTAACAGTTTTGCTCGGAAGTCCTGTCAGTTAAGTTTTAAAAAAAATTACAAGAACGAGAGACGTTTTTTCTCTTTAACTTATACAGACATTCCTATTTGAAAATTTTTAAATAGGAAATATTGAATCGAAAACCGTATTGGAAAGGAAAAATTGATTTCCTTTGGTGATATTGTGTGAATGTCAGTCTCCAAATCAAGAAACAGGTTAGTATCTTCCAATCGCAATTTCGCATATCAGGAAGTCAAAATATAAGCCAAAAAATCTAAAAGTAAAAGTTGTTTCATTCTTGGTTGCAGTCTCTCGGCGATGGATATGCCGATACAGATTTTAGCATTCCTCGTTGTTTGCATCTGTCAGTATGTCTGTCATGAGGACATAGCAAGACGGAGTCCCCAAAACAATGCCACAATCAACAAGAAATTCAAAAACAAAAATTTCGTGCAGCTTGGTAGAAAAAGGATCAAAGCACAGGGGGGAAACATTGAAAAATTTGAGATTATGAGAAACAACGAATCCTTGTGGTCTTTTGTGTTTGCAAAAACATCAACTGATGCAAAGTTCAAATATCAAAAACATAGGCTGTCGTTTGTGGGACCACAGGGTTCAGATGAGGCCGATAACAACACGGGGACAGTCGTCGCTTGTGGTAAGTAAATATGATGATCATTTATTTTAAATACAAACTTACTTACCCAAAACCAATGTCAATCGATACGTGATATATAATTTTTTATTTTACTTACATTTTTTAGTAAGCACTGTGTGTTTTGGATTCAGGCTAAACAATGATTTATTATGCAAGGTATTAAAGTCGAAAAAAAAAATTCAGTTGAAGTATTTTCTTTTCAAAGGACCAGAAGGTGCTCATCTGAACATTACATGGAGACCCAAAGTCATTGACCCGTATAAATGTGTTAGAATATACTTTGACATGATCAGCCGTAAGCAAAAGCATTTTGATTGAGTTATAAAAGTCGAAATTCCAATTAGTGAAAATATAAAACAAATAATTTTTGATACTTTGATCGCTGCCAGAATTTTTGATCGTTTCAAATAAAAAACTTCATAAAAATTGCCTTAGTGGTAGCCTTATTTACTAGTATCTATTTATTATGTGTTTTGCAGAAATAAGTAATTTTTCTTCATAACAGTTTTTGGCTTTGTGGTACATGTACATGTTATTTGTTTTGCATGACAGCAACATACTTCGACAAAGGTCAAGGGATTCTTGATATATATCTAAAAGGCAGCCCTTATCCAATGTACTCCGTGATTCGAGACACGTCTTGTAGTTTCTTTAAACAACTTGACCCTTTTATACAGTGTCCTTTACAAAAAGGAGGTATGTTAATCAAGTGTGAGCCTTAATCATAATATCTTTTATTGATATCTGAAAATATTAAAATACATAAGGTAATCTTTTGTACATTTATTTACAGTGCCAATAAGATTTGCGATTCCATATAGCAAGTTAACCCTACAACCTGTGGTAATTTTTTGGTGATAATCTCTACATATTATGTATTTTTACACATCATTCTCTTTCTTAAATCGAAAGCAGATAAATTCTTTCTTATTGATAATTTATTTCTTACAGGGTTCGTACACCGTTGTTTTGAATATCTTAAGTTTTGAGGCAAATCCTCCACCACTGTTTGCTTGCGTGAACTTCACCCTACACATTGCTACATCATAACACGTGATTCATAATCCAGAGGGATGATGTATTATCTTTTCACTAATAGCGGGACAGTTTTCTTGTCGATGTCGAAGCATGCTAAAATTTTGTATATTTATCATATTACTCATCGGTTGGCTCTTATATTTCATTGTAGGGAATGCTAATTTGCATATCAAAACAGAACCCAGAAAACGACTTACAAAAGATATTCCATTGCTTTTAAATGTTTAACCATAGTGCAGGTAACGAGTCTGGTCGCAATGTAGAAGATCAGTGAAAAAAGGGACTGGTATCAAATTTCTGCTGGGGAGGGGAATTTGGGTTTGACCGATGCTTACATGGCATTTTAAAGTTCATAACACAGTGATGGGGCAAATTCGATGCCATTCATCAGTTTACAAAAGTTTAAGATATTAATTGATTTTTTCAATCGCCAGTCTCTTAAAGTTATATTTTACTTTTAGTTATTATTCTAATAACAGTTCGTCTACTTTTCGAAGTGGGGGGAAGGGGATACGGCTCTGACTTTTTATGCTGCGTTATTACATCAGTATTGATTGTGTGTATAATCATGGATACAATATTTGTGTGTGTATCAACATGGATAAAATAAAATGAATGTCAATCAGCCCGGTCATTTGTTGTTTGTATTTGTTCTTCATATGATTATCTCTCAAACATTAAAATAGCATAGCGGTTTCATTTTTTTTAGAGAAATCATTGATAATTAAAAAAAAATCCTTAAAAACGTGAAAATAAACTAATTTGAGTCCAAACATTTTTGAAGAGGCATAATTTTGGGATAGACCAGATTTTAGGCTAAACACGAGACCAGACCAATGAGGCCAGGTCAGATTTTAGAATATGCCCCATTGGAACTTGTCTAAATCAACTTTCAATCAGCATTTCAGTTGGAGGATTACATTTTTAGAAAAAGACTTAATATTCTATATGTATAAAATAAAACTTCATACAAGCAATATCCCTTTATATCGATATTAAACTTAAAAAACATTTTATAAGACAGGCGTCAATTGAAAAGTTTCCACTTTTATATACACATGTGTAAGTGACTACTGTAACAATACTCTTACATAGTGGATTTTGTAGAAACGTTTGTTTTTTTACAAGGGAAACTTTATATTTTTCATTTGAGCAAACGTATTTTGCATAATTGAAACAGAAAATTGTTTTATAATTTTAATACAATGAACTAAGTTAATTTTGGTATGATACACTATTGACTGATTATACTCATAAATTTTTGTTAGATTTTTGTCGCTGAACTATAATATTTGTCATTCATATTCTTTTCTCAAAAAGTAAAGCCAACAAAAACACAACGTCTTGTCCATTGAGTTTTGAATTTGTTTACTAAATAAGCTCTATGTTTCTCCATAAATTTGTTTTGTAACGTTTAACCTTCAGAAAAGTACTTAAATCACTCTAAATCTTTTCAAAGTATTAACGTTTCTAAACCTTGAAACGCAATCATGCGAAACAGATACGAACCAGGAAGATTTTTAGAAATCAAAATAAGCTTTTTTCTCCTTTTCTTCACTTAAATCATTTTTCTGTAAAAGAGCAGGTTACCTTTGCAAGCATGGTAAGAGATTTTTCTTGGTTGAACACAATTTTTTCAAATTCTCTCTCTCTCTCTCTCTCTCTCTCTCTCTCTCTCTCTCCTCTCTCTCTCTCTCTTTCTGCACGAGCCAAAATTATGTCATTCTTTATAATACTCAAAGATTTCTTTTAAAACCTAGCTATCATTTTCTATGGCTTAAAAGCTTAGCAGACCAATATAAACCGCCATTTTGTGGAGTCTCGAATCCAATTGCTACGATATCAAATATTTTATATATTTTTGAATTTTCCTGTGTTCCCTTTTTATATAAAATCAACCCGTCAGTCTGTGCACAGAAAATATGGCTACAGTAACTAACTGAAATACTTAATTGAGACACATAGAAAACGTTGTATCCTATCGTCTCAAATAGTCTGCTGGGTCATTACATGTACATCCATACATAAAACAATTAAAACACTGTGTCGAATAAATATACCAGAATCATGGTGGCGTTTTTGCACCCGTCTAATTAAGGTGCAATATTCTAAAACATTCTTAAATTAAATGTAATAGACCATTGCCTATAGAGTGTATGATAACCTGTGTTTTTTACCTGACAGGTGAGATATTTATCTTTGGAAATCAAAATCTGAAAGGAAAATGAGAATTTCCAAGGTAGAGAAAAAACTCTTCCTCAGGATATTTAAAAAAATTCAAAATTATTTTTAACACTTTGGCAGTGGCAAAACTTTTCGACACAGTGTTTTCGGTAATTTTTTAGACACCAAACATGTCTAAAGGATCTTCCAAATGTTTAGATAAGAGACAATTAAAAAGTAAAACAGAAACATTGGTATCTTGTTTAAATTGTTATTTTTCCGATAAAAACATAATAAGTTCCAACATGTACGAGTTACGTATTTAGCAGATGGTAATCCTTCATAATATTAAACAACGATTATCGTTTTCTTCTTTTATCGAAATGCAGCATTTGAAGCAATAACTGAAAGTAAATACAACAACCACTTTATATATTAAACCATCAATTGTGTTTTAATTTCAACACGCAAAATAAAATAATTATTAAAATAGGACTTAAAATCGCTGACAATACCCTTACTTTAAATTTTTGGGTAAAATATACTAGGCTGAATAATTTCTTTTTCAAAAAGATCAGAGTATCACGTATTACAATGACGTTTTTAGTGCTTAGTTTTTAGAACATGGTCAAAATATGAAAAAAATTATGATTTTCGTTCAATTTTGCTTGCAGACGTTGATAAAGACAAGACTAACCATAAAACTTCTCCTTCTTGTGTCTGTCAGTCTCTCGCTTTCCCAACAGGACGGAATAGAGCGAAAGAGACCAAAAAGTATCGTGAAGAAACCAGTCAGTATCAAGGAGATCATCCGATATGGTGAGAGGGGAAGCAATGCGCTGGGAGAAGTTCACCAGAAAAACAGATCATTTGTATCTAATCCATTTTTGCCGATGAAGGTGTCAACTGACACTAGTCTAAGGAAAACGAAAATGTTGTCGTTAAATAAAGAGGCAGACAACAACACGGGACGAGCTATTGTTTGTGGTACCAAAAACTTTTTGCTATGTTTTCATTCAATTTTCATTCGAAGCCAAAAAGGGTTATATAAGAATACATAATTATTTCAACTTTTATTGAAGAGACTGTTTACGTAAAAACAAGGATATGTCCCTAATATCAGTGGGAAATGAAGATTAAATCAATGATTGTTTTCATTATTACTTGACCAAGATAAGTGTTTTTGCCTATCTATTCATACATGTCTGATTTGTTATCTTTTGAGTATGTTTATTACTAATATTTAATGCATTACCAATATATTTAACAATTTCTGAGTTTAAAAAAATGCTATAGATTTAAAACAAAAATTCTATAGATTTTAAGCAGGGAAACGATAAACTAGTTTCGCTTATGATAGGCAGTTTATATGGGCCTTGGTGCATGAGTATTCGAATTTAGAAAAAAGCTTATTAAACGAATTATATTCTCTTTAAAAATTACATTTATTTTCAACCGTAAAATTTTACTTTAAGGACCAGAAGGAGCTAAATTTAACATAACATGGAAACCAAAAATCATCGATCCGGAAAAGTTCGTCCAGATTCATCTTAACATCACTGCTCGTAAGAATAATTTGAATGTTTTGATATTTAAAATTAATATATCTTATGAAAAAAAGGTGTTTTCATCATGTTTTGAATTTGTAAAACAGCCATTAACTTAACCGAGGGTAGGGCCCATATAGATGTGTATTTGGAAGGTAGCCCTGACAGACTTTTTTCAATGGACCAAGAAATCGCTTGTGATGACTTTTCCAAAAAGATTCCCTTCCTAGAATGCCCTGTTAAGGAAGGACGTATGAAATTTTTAACATTTTTTACCTTCTTTAACGTGGAATTTTTGTAAATACTGTTATTTTATCAACATTTTTGAAAAACAATAACTTTTTATTTGCAGATAATTTAACCTTGCCTTTGCTTTTCGACCAGTTACAAGCATTACCAGTCGTAAGTTATTGTCGATAGAAACATCGCTATTCAACCCATATGTAAATGATTTAGGAGTAAATGAATTTTTCGTTTTGATATATATTATAAAACCTTTGTCAAAGAAAAATACATAATTATAAAGGAAAGTATTTATAAATAATGTTAATGTGTTATTATGAAATATCTAAAAATCGTTATCGTAATTGTTAAAACTTTCTGTTGAGATAAATACAAAAATTTATAGAAAACTGTATTTATAAACATATCTAATGCTTAAAATTTTAATCAAATTACGATATTTTTCCTTACAGGGATCTTTCACCATTGTGTTGAATGTGTGCAGTTATTTACAGAATTCCCAAGTACTGTTTGCGTGTCTGAATGCTACCTTAGAGATTAAACCATCAACGGTTATGTTTAAAACACCATAATTAAGACAGTGCCAAAATGGTATTACAAAAGAGCTACTGTTAACTTAGCAGCCTCTTTTAATTCGATTTAAATTCACCATAATGATACCTTATTTTGGGAAAACCGTTTCGCTATCGTTGGTTAGAAGTAATAAATAGCCTCCTTTTCCTTTAACAACTCGTTAAATGAGGTTGGTGAAATTGCTTAGGCTTTATTTTATAAAATATTATCGCCAAAAAAAGCCAGCTGTTTTTTAAAGGTATCAATGTTTTCGGACGATACTGCTGTTATGCTTCCCACACTGATGGACATGTAGCATTCTGGCATAAAAGTGGCAATCTGTTTGTAAATATTACCAAGCTTTGATCTTTGCACCTTCCAGGGTCAATGCTTTCTTCGCGATAAACTTGAATTTGTTGTGTGCTAAACGTGAACGTTTAACTTGTAAATGTATGTTGTTTGAACTTTGAGCTATATTTTTGTATGTGTAGCTGTAGTGTTGTTTATGGATATACTTTTGGGAATGCTCTTTGTTTTGCAATGTAGTGTCTACATTGATATTTGATTTGACCTAATATTTGATTTGATAACGGGCGTACCCACATTATTGCCACGTTATTATCAAAATAAAATATCTTATCAAACCTTTGTCTTTGTTATACTTTTCTGAGAGTAACAGTTAAACATTAGATGTATCAATGCGGTACTCTGGGTCATAAGAACAGTATTTGTTTTCATTCAAATAAAAAGACACTCTGGTCGACATATAGCTAATATTGCATATCAAATTATTCATGCTAACTGAACATCACCGATCTCTATGAGGTATGAGCGACTATGGTTACATTGTATAACCAAATTCAAAATATTACATTGAAAATTGTCTTGACACTATATAGCACTGCTCGATGTTTAAGAAGTTTTCATATCTTAGAGAGACAGAAATTGTTCATACTTTAAACGTAATACAATAGTACACACACAATGTATCTTGATTTTTTTTTATTTTTGCCAAACTACTTCTTTTTATCATCTTTAAAAATTATTTTGTATGGTTTGTTGTAATGTTTTTTTTTGGTTTTCCTCTCTTAACCAGGTGCAAGGATCCTGAAAGAATCTTAAACTAAGGTCAAAATTTGTACATCGAAAAACTAGAATGCTATGATAATGTGTCTTTATATACGCTTGCTAGCTACAAATTTCAAGTGTATTTAATAATAAGTATTCATTTTATAAATAATTGAAATAGGGACTTTAATCTAGAGAAACTTTATGATCCTGACGCTATGATATCAATCACCCCCATTTGCTGTTTTACGGATATCGAGCGATAATCAAGGAAATAATTACTTTAAATTTCCTCATTTTAAGTTTAATAAATCACAATTTAAAGTACACTGAAGTAACTTTAGACGTCTTCATTTCCTCAAAAAGATATTAAAAAGACGTTTTAGACCACTGTTACTAGACACAAAATCCGTTGTAACGACTCAAATATTTGCTATTTGACTGTAATACAATTCATTAATCAATGCTTTATAAGTATAAGGCATTTCTTTCCCGCAGTTCATAAAACCGTTACAACTAAGAAAGCGCAAAAAGTATTAAAACTTTATCTGTAAAATTATAACTTTTGCCATAATAAGCATTCAATTTTAATACCTTTCATGGTGGTCTTGGTTTAAAAGACAATCGGGTCTCTTTGGAAAATTATGAATAAAAATTAAATAACTCTTCTTGCAAAGCACAACGCATATACTAGTATACCAGTAAATTCTCTAAGATATCTAGATATAGCTTAAAGGCGTTAAAAAGAATACTAATTGAATATGTTTAGTTGAAAAACAAATATAGTTGATAAAATGCGGGTATATATGGGGGTTGAAAGACACTGCCTAGACATTTATAACAATTAACACTTATCATTGAATTTAAGACGGGGAATTAATATATGTATGCCGAATATAACGTTCTCTGCTCGGCTGTCTTTCTCTGTCCTGTATTATAAAAGTCCCCTATTATATTATGAACAATGATTTGATATGTGAAAAATAATGTGAACCAATTATTTAAGAAAACTTTCATGTAAAAGTTTGATAAGATAAAAAGAAACCATGGTATTTGTTAGTACATTGTAAGTTATTTCCTAAACGCTGTATTCTCTGCAATGATTTTTATTATATTTTTCAATGAACTTGTTGAAATTTAATGAAACTTAATGAAAGACTTTGTACTTTTGACCCTAGAAACATTTTTAAAATATTTAGGGAAATTATTTTAATGAAAATCAATTGAATTGCATGCGTTTGATACGTGTTCGCACCAGGAAGAAAACAAATTAGATAAATCATAGTGTCCCTAGAGCTGGAAATTCATTTTAAATGTGTGTTTGCAGTGAAGTGGCAATGAAAAGTCTGGCAATACAGTGCTTGGCATCCATCATTGTCTTCATCAGTCTCTCGTTCTCTCAGGAGGACGGGGAGGGACGTGGACGCCCAAACTATGTCCTGGTCGACAATAAAATCAATGTTAAGGAAATCATAAGATTTGGTAGAAGGGGCGATGCAAATGGAGAGGTCTCAGAATTTGATAGTCCCAAGGATAATGCGGAATCCGGATCATCACTGACTTCTCTTTTAACGAGGGTATCCAATGCTATTAATTTGAGGAAGATGAAAAATATGTTGCCATTGTCTGGCCTAGAGCTATCGGACACAGGAACTGCCATCGTTTGTGGTAGGCAACTAAGTTTAAGAACATGCAATTCTATATCAATAGTTTATTTTTCAATAATCTTTAAAAATCTTAATATGGTTTTCAGGAAAATTTTTATTTTTTAAAAGTTGTCGTTTAAATAATAACTAACTTAGAAAATGTCAAAAATTTCTTTGACAGGACCACCGGGAGCCCACTTGAACGTTTCATGGACACCAAAACTCGTCGATAGAGAAAAGGCGATCCAATTTTATTTGGACATCGTCAATCGTAAGAGGGATTTATAAATGATCTATTTGTTTTTTTAGCAATAATAAGAATTTTTAAAAAATTATTATCGTTTATTTGTTTAAATAGCTATTGATTTCGGCCACGGTCAAGGTCACATTGATGTGTATCTGGAGGATAGCCCTGACCCAGTTTTCTCCGTTGACCAAGACATCGCATGTAAAGACATTCATGAGATGACTAAACTTATTACATGTCCTCTGAAAAAAGGAAGTACGTACTAAAACAACTAGTATTTAAGTTGAATGTTATGATATTTGAAGTTATTCTTGATAGACTTTTATAGACTTTAATTTGGAACGACTTTATTTATTCTTCTGAAGCTCTTAATGTTAAAAGGAAAAGTAATCAGAAAAAAATCCGTATTATAGGTAGCTCCACGACAAAAAAAGTTGAAAGGAGTTGGGTTTTTTTTGTATTTCATAAGATTTGCCTGGGTATTCAACCCGGCATTTTCTGCTTAAGGACAATTCAAATCAATTTTAAATCTGATTTGAGCAAATAAAACAAATGAATTTCATGTGTCTTAGAGTTTGTTTTCGTTTACATTTATTTTCTATAGCAAATATTATTCATGTCAATTGTTTCGGGGGGGGGGGGGGGTTGGGGGGGTGTTTGTTTCCTTTTTTTGTTTGTTTATTTGGTTTTTTATGCTATACTATGCAGATTGACTTAAAATGTTGCATTTTGTTTTCATACTTAAACTTTAACTCGGTTCTTATCCTTTAATCTTAAATAATCAAAATTATTTGTTAATGCAATGAACGTTAATGGTTTTCTGTATAGCATTGTCATTATTTTGTACAAATTTCCTCTTTTTTCAGATAGAATTAAAGTACCATTTAGTTACAGCGATTTAAGTCGAGTACCTGTCGTAAGTTTATTTTTACACTTGATGATTACCGGTATTTTTAAATCAGTGTGTTGAATAATAAAAGTGAAAAACTAGTGAAATAAAATGTATAGTTCGATGATACTTGATTATTATGATAACTTATACTTATGTTATACTTCTATTTGTACAGGGGGCTTATACTATAGTGTTGAAGATCATCAGTTATGATACAAACCCTCATGCGCTGTTTGCCTGTCTGAACTTCACCCTGAGGGTAAAAGAAACAGATCAAATGCTTGCCAAACCACCAATGCAAGGACAATATGAATTTGATCATTTGTAACAAACGTGACAATTTTCTTGATTTTTAACCTGAATGTAGTTGATTGCTAATCCTACAATTCCAGTACAAGATTATTACATAATTTGTTACAAAATTTATAATTTCTCCTGACTCAAGTTATGCAGCTCAGCAAATTGAATGCTCATTTGCAAAATATTTGCAAAATACTTTCAAAAAGTAAAATATTCGTGTTTAACTTTGTAATTCACCCATCAATTTAATTTTTTGAGACCGGGACTTCATTCTAAAAATACCAATACCAACACTTACAGGTAAAAAATACTTTTGCATCCGATTACAGAAAAACAAAATCTGGATACATGTTATATTGATTCTTGTATATCTTTTTATAATTAAAGAGAATAAATTTTGATAATCTTAATATTATCTATTGATCTTTAGTTGGCTCATCAGCGACACGACAGACCAATTTCAAATCACAATAAGAATAGTTTTGAAACTGGAGCAAAACAAACTTTTTATTTCTATTGCTGTCTAACGGCGATACATGTATGTAATCCCTAGACATTCCAGGAAAATACATTCATAACGTTATATCTACTCCTTAATAAAAAAGATTTTTCTCCACAAAGTGTCTGGCACTATATTTTTTGTCGCGGAAGCTAACTAGATAACATGTTAATATGACTGTTCCATGTACGTTTCATATCCTTGACTAAGAGCGCAAATAATGGCTTCACAGCGGCGATATACACAGTATTTCATACAAATAGACATCAGTTTGAAAATATAAATATATGCATTAAATGCTTATTTTTGGATGTCGTCAGTCCTATGACACACCAAGCAGTGCAGACAAATTATCCTAAACAATTTTGAATGAATGCATTGAAGTGTTATGAATCAGGTTTCGAACCGTTTAGTTTCATTTTCATAAAACATTGCACAAATATCTTTTTTTGTTTTGGGGTTTTTTTGGGGGGGTAAACTATATTATCCCTTAAATTAAGAAGTATGCGTTACTGTATAATTTTCTTAAAATACTGGTATAAAAGTTAATTGTTGATATATTGCTATGTCGCTAAAAGATTTTCAAAGTCAACATGTTTTGGAGCGTTGAACCGTTTTGATGAAAAAACTAATAATGGCTGGGTTTTTTTTTTTTTATCGATTTCGTTATTCAGTCGTCGCCATGTTGCTTGTATGGTTGTATGACAGTTACTGCGGTAACTGAATGTCGGTTAAATCAGTACAATATTTGAGTTTTCTTTCAACTTTCTAATAAACAAAATGTATTGAAGTCAGGTATTTAAATACCCTTGACATTATGCACGGATGACACCAAACTTACCAGGAAGTTAAAAACCATCTACATCGAGTACCTCAAAAGATCTACCCCAGGTTCATTGCATTATCACAACCAAAGGTAGGAAAAAGTAGTAATCTCTCTCTCTCTCTCTCTCTCTCTCTCTCTCTCTCTCATTTTTGATATTGTGCGTTTTGGTTGTATATTTCTCAGTATCATCGGCTTTTTTTCAGATAAGGTGATTTAAAAAGATGTGCATGTACTGTTTTATTTAAACAATAAAATGCTTTCTTTGGTGATTCATTCGGGATATGAAGGCAGCGACATTGCAGAAAAAATACATAACCTGCGTTAGCGGGTTATGTAAATTTTTTCTGCATTGATCGCTACCTACATAACCCGAATGAATCATCAAAGAAAGCATTTTATTGTTTATATTAACATCTTTCTTTAAGCTAATTGATAAATTGATTATGAAAAGTAAGTAAAATTCACTAAATTACTCTCAATGTACGTAAGTACGTTAGCTAAAAGAAACAGCCAAATCGTCTCCTGTGAGACTTTGAGTCTGACATCGTCATGATTATTTTGTGCAGTCCGTGATTTTTTCTAGGTCGCTGTAGGTTTGGACTAATCGATAAACAGGGCGTGTCTAAATATGTCCTGTCAGTTTCTTATCAGTTTCAGCAGCTGTAGATATCGACCAATTGATAAACGGGGCGTGTAGATTTCAGTCTGGCTGTTTATATAGAGCTATGAATTAACTATAAGTTTCCCTAAGAAATAGAGGGAATAATACTATAAAGAAATGCAGTTGTTCTGTTATCCAAAAATATCTTATAATGTTATTTATAACATTGTCATACATTGGCATGCGATATACAAATATTTAGCTTAGTTTTATCCAATGGAAGGTCCTAGATATGTCACTCTTCTCTAAGTATTAATATTCCAAAAAAGGGGATTTGGGAAGATTCATCTCAATCGTTTAAAATCTAAATTTTATACCGATTTTATCTACAGAAAAAATAAATTTTGCCATATTCTATTGATTTTTCTTTCAACTTTACTCTTTTTACAAACATTATAAGAAACTTCTGTTTTACGCTAATGTCAATATAGGTCGTCATGAATATGACACTTTGATCCGTTATTTTTGTACTGCATATGCAAATGTTAATTATGTTTTAATTACATGTAATAAATGAACTGTAAGTTTTTAAAATATTCACTATCTAACTCTTTTGAAATAGGTATTTTTATACAAAAATGAATAGAAAACTTAATATACAGTGTCCTAAAAACGCAATCATTTTAATAATCCATATTCCTAAAAGTTATACTACTAAAACAAAGTACCAAAACGTCAAAATAATTGATTTCTTAGAACAAAAAAGAAGTGATTCTATTGCGTGATGCATTACTATTTACATTAAAATAGCTATGTCTGTCTTGAATGAAAAAGCCTAAACAAGTTTGATTGGATATGACCTATCAATATATACATCTTTATACGAAATGCCAGCATAGAATTTAGATTTTTGCATATTAAATCAAACGAAACAGAGGAAAATAATATTTTTCTATCTGGCCCTAAAAGTGATTTTCAAATGCTTATAAATGTTTTATTTGAAAACATAAATTGTTTGACTTTAAGTTCAATGTGTCAATGACTTTCAAACTTGAAAATCTATTTTTTTGAAACATTTTATTTGTTCTTGTTTTCAGTACTTGTGATGACTAGTTTAACCATACAACTGTTGGTTTCCACCACTGTAATCGTCAGTTTCTCATTCTCCCAAGGGAACAGACAAGATAGGGGACGCTCAAACTATGCTGACAAGCAATTCAATATCAAAGAGATAATCCGATTTGGTGGGAAAAAAGTTGAGGTGAAAAGAGAGACAACCAAGAATAAAGTCTCAGCAGACAAAGATTTGTCAGAATCTTTGCTGTCTCCACTGCTGGCAGATGCCCACAGTGCTACTAGTTCGAAAAATATGGTGCCGTTGTCTGGCATGAAGGGGTTGGTTAAAGCAAAAAACAACACAGGGACAGCCATCGTTTGCGGTAGGTAACAACAGTATTTTGCTGGACCACTCTATAGAGAAATCTTTATTTTAAAATTATGTGTTATTATCCACAGTTCTTGAAATTCTAATAAAATGTCTTTATTTTGTTGAATGATTGTCTTGAATTGTTTGGTGTTTTATAGTTTCATATGATCTAGGCATAAGAATACAAGAATTTTACATCAGGTTTAACTTGTTATCTTTACAGGACCAAATGGTGCTCATCTAAATATTTCATGGGTACCAAAGGTGATTGATACAAACAAATCCGTCAGGATTTTCATCGATATCACTAATCGTAAGATATCTTCAATTTTGATCTATAATGATAAGCAATACATATGCTTGAAATATAAGTATTTTATAATCACGTTATATGCTCAACAGCTATTGACTTCAACTATGGTCAAGTCCACTTAGATGTCTATATTGATGGTAGTCCAAACCCAATTTTTTCATTGGCTGCAGACTTCGCTTGCACTGATATCAAAAGTGTTGACCCCTTTACATCATGTCCATTGAAAAAAGGAGGTATTAAATAAAGCAATACTTTTTTTTAAAATTTCGCTCTGACTTGTACATTTGTTTGTTTTACGTGTAGTATTGCCTTTAAAATTAATTGTGCAAAAAAATTTGTTTACAGAAAAACTTTCTGTTTCTCGTCATTACCACAGTTTAGAAAAAATACCTGGTGTAAGTTCTTTTATGGTTATTAATCCATTTTCTCCAAAATTTATCTAAATAAATATTTTTTTTTATAAAAACAAGCAATTTATCCTTAGCACATAAATATGCTACATGGTTTAGAATATTTTTAATCCATATAGAATTATGAATTAAACGTCTTGTAATTTTTTCTTTTTTTTCAGGGATATTACGTTATTGTGGCAAAAATCGTTAGTTATGAAGGAAACCGACACCCTCTGTTTGCCTGCTTGAACTTTACATTACACGTCATCTAATCCAAACATTTGATTTCCAGTTCATCATCAGAAATAGTTGGCCAATTGTAGCTACACTGACATATTTTACTCACATATCAAAGAAGAATATTTTTAAAGATTTTGCCGATATTGATTCAACACTATCAGGATGCTTGTATAATAACATTTTTCAATATCAGATATTGTACCATTGCAATTTTTAGACTACTTTAAAATACTTTTCCTAAATATTTCCATGATATGATGTATTTTGAACCCCTGGAGATTCAATTTTGATGTGTGGGTATGAAGAATTTTGATTTTATACTTTATCAGTATAACATAGTATTACATGTATCATGAATTGTATCATTGCAATTCTTAAGAGGATGTTTTTAAAGAGTTTCCTTCTATTTCTTAAGCAGTGAAAAACTTGTTCAATTTACAATTGACAAGGAAGCTTTGTCGAAAATGATGATAGTTCTGATGCAGTGGTTCTTGCAAAAATGATTCATTCCGTAAGTATGATTTCTTTAATGGGGATGCGCGTTTATCTTGTACATGTATATCTGAGAATAGAAATGTAAACATTTTCTGGACTGGCTTTTTTTTAGTCAGAAACTGAACAAAACTGTTGCCAAAAGATTTTTCAAAGAGCAATATGAGGTTTTGCATGTTGTTTTATATGCAAATTAGCCATACAAAACCAGAACAACGCCATCTTGATAACTCAAAACAGCTGTAAAACTGTGCTGCTATAGACTTATTTGGAAGATTTTAAAATCTTGAATGGGGTTTATTGGTGTCCTTTCTACGACCTTTTGTTAAGAAAAAGGCTGAATCTTGCACATTAAAACTTTGCTTTGCCTCAAAATAGGGTACCCTTTTGTTATCATTCGGCATGTTTTAGAACAATAAAACAAGAGGCCCATGGGCCACATCGCTCACCTGAACAGCAGTTCCTTGTAACATTACATTTCGTAGCATATGCTTTTTCTATTTTAAACATTGAACCCCTTTCTGGGGACCCAGTTATGGTCCGAGGTTTATGGTTGGCTTGAACAACATAAATAGTAACATAGGAATGAAAATATGTAGCACTGCGGTGGGACCGCACGTACACAACCTGAAAAACTGAACGTAGAAGAGTTCCACTTCAAGAGGAATAACTCTCAGACTGTACAGAACATCAAGAAAGATAACTCTTGGTTCCACTACATTAGAGTTTACACAATTTGAGGATCCTTGCATAGTAATCTCACAAACTGTAGCATTATAGTTCTCGAGAAAAACTTTTTAAAAACATTTTCAATATATCTTTCTATGTTAAACTTTGAACCCCTCTTGGGGCCACAGTATTAGTCCAGTGCTAAAGTTTTTATTATTTGGAATCTACATTATTTAAGGATGCTTGCATAGTTATCTCACAAGCTGAAGCATTATAGTTCCCAAGAAAAAGATTTTTCAACATTTTCCCTCTTTATTTCTATGCTAAACTTTGAACACCTCTTGGGGCCCCAGTATTAGATTGAGGTCACGGCTTTTATAATTTTGAATCTACACTTTTTGAGGGTGCTTACGTAGTTATCTGACAAATTGATGCATTGTAGTTCTCGAAAAGAAGATTTTTAAACATTTTCCATATATACCGGTACTTCTACATTTAACTTTAAACCCATCTTGGGTCCCTAGTATTAGTCAAGGGGTCACTATTTTAAAACTGTCGAACCTTCATTATCCAAGGTTGTATGCATGATAGTAATCTCACAAATTGAAGCATTGTAGTTCTCGAGAAGAAGATTTTTTAACATGTTACCTTTATATTTCTATAATAAACTTTGACCCCATCTTGGGGCCCCAGTATTGGTCCGGGGTCACGATTTTACCAATTAGGAATCTACATAAGCGAAGGATGCATGCATAGAAATTCCACAAACTAAAACATTGTAGTTCTTGAGAAGAAAATTTTTTAAACTTTTCCTTTATGTTTTTTAAAATGTTTAAATTTTGAACCCCTCTTGGTGCCCATCAATTGTCCAGGAGTTACAATTTTTTGAATCTACATTATTTAAGGATGTACATGTATGCATAGTATTATCCCAAACAGTTGCACTATAGTTCTTGAGAAGAAGATTTTAAAACATTTTCCTATATATGTTAAAATCTAAACCCCTACTGGGGCCCCACTTTTTGTTCGGGGGTCACAATTTTTACAATCTTCACTATATATACAACCTTTTGTGTATGTGTTGGCATTTTTGGTGAAGTGGTTCTTGAGAAGAAAATTTTTAAACATTTTTCATATGTAGTTCTATGTTAAACTTTGAACCCCGCCTGGGGCTGTAGTTTTCGTCCGAGGGTCACGATTTCTACAATTTAGAATCTTCATTATACATACAAGCTTTTGTGTAAATATTGGCATTTCTGGTGCAGTGGTTCTTGAGAAGAAGATTTTTAAAACATTTTCCTATGTATTTCTATGTTAAACTTTGAACCCCGCCTGGGGCCCCAGTTTTGGTCCGAGGGTCACGATTTTTACAATTTAGAGTCTTCACTATATATACAAGCTTTTGTGTAAATATTGGCATTTCTGGTGCAGTGGTTCTTGAGAAGAAGATTTTTTAAACATTTTCCTATGTATTTCTATGTTAAACTTTGAACCCCGCCTGGGGCCCTAGTTTTGGTCCGAGGGTCACAACTTTTATAATTTAGAATCTTCACTATGTTTACAAGCTTTTGTGTAAATATTGGCATTTCTGGTGCAGTGGTTCTTGAGAAGAAGATTTTTAAAACATTTTCCTATGTATTTCTATGTTAAACTTTGAACCCCGCCTGGGGCCCCAGTTTTGGTCCGAGGGTCACGATTTTTACAATTTAGAATCTTCACTATATATACAAGCTTTTGTGTAAATATTGGCATTTCTGGTGCAGTGGTTCTTGAGAAGAAGATTTTTTTAAACATTTTCCATATGTAGTTCTATGTTAAACTTTGAACCCCGCCTGGGGCTGTAGTTTTCGTCTGAGGGTCACGATTTCTACAATTTAGAATCTTCATTATACATACAAGCTTTTATGTAAATATTGGCATTTCTGGTGCAGTGGTTCTTGAGAAGAAGATTTTTTAAACATTTTCCTATGTATTTCTATGTTAAACTTTGAACCCCGCCTGGGGCCCCAGTTTTGGTCCGAGGGTCACGATTTTTACAATTTAGAATCTTCACTATATATACAAGCTTTTATGTAAATATTGGCATTTCTGGTGCAGTGGTTCTTGAGAAGAAGATTTTTTAAACAATTTCTATATGTAGTTCTATGTTAAACTTTGAACCCCGCCTGGGGCCCCAGTTTTGGTCCGAGGGTCACGATTTTTACAATTTAGAATCTTCACTATACATACAAGCTTTTGTGTAAATATTGGCATTTCTAGTGCAGTGGTTCTTGAGAAGAAGATTTTTTAAACATTTTCCTATGTATTTCTATGTTAAACTTTGAACCCCGCCTGGGGCCCCAGTTTTGGTCCGAGGGTCACGATTTTTACAATTTAGAATCTTCACTATATATACAAGCTTTTGTGTAAATATTGGCATTTCTGGTGCAGTGGTTCTTGAGAAGAAGATTTTTTAAACATTTTCCTATGTATTTCTATGTTAAACTTTGAACCCCGCCTGGGGCCCCAGTTTTGGTCCGAGGGTCACGATTTTTACAATTTAGAATCTTAACTATATATACAAGCTTTTGTGTAAATATTGGCATTTCTGGTGCAGTGGTTCTTGAGAAGAAGATTTTTTTAAACATTTTCCTATGTATTTCTATGTTAAACTTTGAACCCCGCCTGGGGCCCCAGTTTTGGTCCGAGGGTCACGATTTTTACAATTTAGAATCTTCACTATACATACAAGCTTTTGTGTAAATATTGGCATTTCTGGTGCAGTGGTTCTTGAGAAGAAGATTTTTTAAACATTTTCCTATGTATTTCTATGTTAAACTTTGAACCCCGCCTGGGGCCCTAGTTTTGGTCCGAGGGTCACAACTTTTATAATTTAGAATCTTCACTATGTTTACAAGCTTTTGTGTAAATATTGGCATTTCTGGTGCAGTGGTTCTTGAGAAGAAGATTTTTAAAGACATGCAACCTTTACTTACTGTTTCGCAATTATCTCCCTTTTGAAAAGGGCTGTGCCCTTCATTTTAACAATTTATAATCCCCTTTCCATAAGGATGCTTTGTACCAAATTTGGTTAAATTTGGCCTGGTGGTTTTTGAGAAGAAGTTGAAAATGTGAAAAGTTTACAGACGGACGGACAGACAGACAGACGGACGGACGGACGACGGACAACGGGTGATCAGAAAAGCTCACTTGAACCTTCGGTTCAGGTGAGCTAAAAAACAGTCTATACTTAGAACTCCTGTGTCTATGGAGGCACATTGACGTTAAATTTTCTTTAAAAAAAATAAATGTCAATTCAAAACAATCTGTATTAAATATGACAGAAATCTCTATACCAGTCCCAAGTTTTTATTAATTCAGTTATAAAGGTAAATTCTTTGTAAAAGTGGGAGATGGGTCCAAAAAATGTCTTTAATAAAAAATATCTCAAATTATTTCCTATTTTTAGGTCTTAAAGTTTAGCTGCGCAGTTATAGATGATTAAAAATGCGTTGTTTTGTTCTTGTAAGCATAACTTTCATACGAAACAATTTGTAAAACGTCATATTGTCTTTCTTTTTTATCTTTTGATAAAAGTTTTGGACATTTTGGACAGAAACATACCAGTTTAAGAAACGTTTACATTTTTTATTCTCAAATGAACAAGGTTGTCGTCAATAGGATAAGCCTGAGTGGTAGAGAAGAGGTTAAACACGTAAAAGATTACAGACGGACAGACGACGGACACTGACTCAATTTAGGCCGTGAGACCAATCATATAACTCTGAGAGTTAATAATTGAAAAAGTTGACGTATCTCTTTTTTTGCCTTTTTGCAAAAAAAATAACGTAGAGGAAGAGCATTGCTAGAATTTATACAAATTATATTGTGTGAAGTTTAAGGTTATATTAAAGGCATGCCCCAGTTCTTTGAATTAAGCGACCACTGGACTTTGATGTTCCTTCTAAAACATTTATATACTAGAACTAAAACAAATCGCAGATGCAACACTGGTCAGCTGCAATACCACTGGCAAATATAGAATGAAGTGGCCCCTTTTGTGATATTAAAAACCTGTGAAGCCAACGAGAATCAAGTTTCTTTTTTTGTTGTTGCTATTTATAGATCTTATATGTCAAGTATAGCCAGAATTACTCTAAAGGGGGTTTTATTCCCCTAAAAAAAAGAAGGTTCCACGGGCTTCGTCCCTTGGCCCCCAACAGGACCTACTGAGCGCCCCAAGACGGTCCCAGACTCCCGACCCCTTTTAACAAATCCTGGATTCATTACTAAATGCGATCAGAACTGTTTGAGAATTTTGTAGGGAAAGTTGTTCAACGGCTTTTAAGAACTCTTTAGATAGATATGATGTCACCTGACCTCATCTTAAGTTATATTTGGCCAATAGCTCTAATGTATATTTAAATAGTTGTTTAAATAAGAGAACTGGTGAAAAGTAATTAAATGGTGTTTTATTTCGTTCATATTGTATCAAACTTGAGAATTAACAAAAAATATCAAAATATGAATTGTTGATTCCATTCTGACGGTTTTTTTAAAAAACAAAAAAAAAATCCCTAAGTTTACCACTTTGAAAAACAATTTCACACTGAATTATTGTTATGCTAAATTGTTCTATTTCATTAAAATTGTTTTAAAAATCAACCCCAGAGAGTAAATGTGGCACTTAATTTAGCGAAGGGTATTATATTTCCGTGTAAGCCTATATTTAGCGACTCACCGATAAAATATCAGGTTTATTTGTTTATTGCCAAAGGACGAAATCTGAGCATGTTCTGGGTTTTCCACAGGTGTTGTATATTTTAATGTTATCATGATAACGTTTGGAAAGACCTGGTTCATAAAATACCCTAAATAGCTAAACTTAAATCGCTCAGAATTTTTAAATGATGCATGGAGTTCAGTATTGTATGACATAGTTTGCACACATTTGCATATACATGTATATATTTTCAAAAACAATGTTAGTTAACTTGTGAATTTATTTAACGAAGCAAAACATGTTATACACCAATTTGGTTGGTAGGCGAAAAGTCAACAACCTTTTAAACATTATTAAAGAGATATTGTTCAATTTTTAATGATATTCATCAACCCATACAACATTAACATGTGCATGACACTGGTGACCCGGGTATTTAAATAGCTGTGCCATGATAATCGGGGTTTCCAAAATAACCCCCGGTTCAAACCAGGAAGTTTTACTCTCTGGGTCAGGAAGTTAGAAGATCTACCCAAGTGTTACATTTTTTTACATAATTGCAATCAAAGGTAAGGTGATATATCAAAATGAATACTCTCTCTCTCTCTCTCTCTCTCTCTCTCTCTCTCTCTCTCTCTCTCTCTCTCTGCGGGGATCTTTCTTAAGGATATCTTGTATTTTGTTTATACCACAATATAGGTTTATATTTAAATAGGGAGAGCTGTAGATAAGCATGTCCCGCGTTGTTAGAAATGTCACACCGAGATGTTGTCAACATAGCCATGTATTCACTGTATTTCATAAGATCTAGTCATAATGACCTGCAGAGAGATTCCAAGCTATCTAGGGTCAGATATATCAATTTGTCAATATGGACTTTTCAATTCTGAAATATCTTTATTCAAAATTAAAGTGTTTAATCCAATTCCGATTCATATAAATAACCTCATTGACAACGCTATTAGCATGCTAATGTTGGCATGTTGGCATATGACCCAATATCCTCACAATTATTGCATATTTTAATGGTGTCTTTAAAATTTGGAGAAACAGTACCTTATATTAAAATCTTAAACAAATTTGATCCTACTTTTTTGGTCAATTTATTGAATATTTCAGTCTAGTAATGAACAGGGAACGCTTAGCTATATGGTGTCTAATTTGCAACCTAAACAATTTATCTAATTAACATGAAGATATATCAAAACGCCATATAACATGAATATGAGAGTTTTATCCATCTGCTAAAAATGGGTCCATTACACGTAATAACAAATACCAAACAAAAGATATAAAGAAAACTACATTTTAAACCCAGAAATCGCGTATATCAATGCGAAATATTGATTCAAACATGGGGTTTGTCACCAACAGTCCAAATTAAAAAAAAAAAAAAAAAAAAGAAACCTAATTGATTGACTTTAAAGCTCACTATTTCAATGTTTTTCTAGTACTAGTATCCAAATTTAGAAATGGCAAATTCTGTGAAATTGTTAGAAAGTGTTATTTTATTATCATTTTTGTTTGTAGGTGTAAACAATGACTAGATTAAAGGTACAAGTGTTGCTGTCAATCATTTCTTTCGTCAGTCTTTCGTTTTCACAAGAGGACGGAAAAACAAGATCAGACACAAACTATGTTGTGATCGACAAACAAATAAATATCAAGGAGATCATCCGATTTGGAGGGAGAAGAGGGGATGTGAAAGGAGAGAATGCGAAAATTGAAGTCTCAGAGAACAATGGAGTATTTGATTCTTCGCTTACTTCGCTGTCTTCGCTAATGACGAAGGCCCATAATGCCGCTAATTTGAAAATCCTGAAAGACATGCTGCCATTGTCCGGCTTGCAGTGGTTAGATAAAGCAGAAAACAACACAGGAACAGCCTTTGTTTGTGGTAGGTAACAACAGTTATTTGAAGGACCATCTATGGAGACTTCTTTTCAATATCCACAATTCTTGATATTCTTATTATATGTCTTAATTTTGTTGAATGGTTGTCATGAATTATTTGGATTTTTATAGTTAAATATGATTTTCGCATATAAAATACCAGAATATTACATAAGGTTTAATTTATCTTTACAGGACCAAAAGGTGCTCATCTAAACATTTCATGGGTTCCAAAGGTCATTGATCCACAAAAGTCTGTCATGATTTACTTCGACGTCACCAATCGTAAGATTTTTTCCATGTATAGAATATGCTAGTAATCTTATGCAAAAAAGCTAAGAATGATTAATTATGTCATTCTGCTAAACAGCTATCGACTTCAACAAGGGTCTGGCCCACTTAGACGTCTATATGGAAGGTAGTCCTGACCCAATTTTCTCCCTGGACCAAGACGTGGCTTGCAATGACCTCAAACACGTAGCCCCCTTTATAGGATGTCCGTTAAAAAAAGGAGGTATTGAATGAAGCATTGATATCTTTATCATAAAGCACAAATTGGTGTATTTGTTTGATTTATGTTATTTGCATTATTATCCAAAAGCTATACCGGTATTTTACAGACAGACATGTTTATTCTTTCCGATTCAGTGATTTGAATAGGGTACCCGAGGTAGGTTCATTTATAAATGTGGTTTTCACACATGATTTGAGTTTTCTCGCTTTTTCAAAATATGGTTTTAGAGGTCAAGCTTTTATGAATTTGGATTCTGAAATTAGTCAATGATTTCAATAATTATGAAAACAAATTGATAAAAGCACTATACATGCATACTGTAATCATTTGTAACATAGTACATTATGTTTGACCGGCATACGAATTTATAATCTTAAAATCATTTTTCTTACAGGGATCTTACACTGTTGTGGCAAAAATCTTCAGTTATGAAAAAAATCCACCTCCACTGTTCGCCTGTTTAAACATAACTCTGCAGATTGTTCCTTCAAAACGTGTGTTTGTCAATCCGTCATCAGAAATAGTTGGCCATTTGTAAAAAGGCTGACATCTTCTGACTTATTTTTGTTGTTACGTGTACATATGTAGCTTTTTGATAAATAGGTGTAAATCTATGTTTGATATGATTCACTTCATACATATAACAGTAGAGGCTGTGAATAATGACAATGGGGAAATAATGAAATTGGTTGACATTTTTATAAAACATGTTTAAGCATTCAATGTATTTTTTCTAGCAAAGATGTAACTATGTTGAAGCATACCAAACCAGTCTATTTGTATTGCTTTGTGACGTTATCTTCTTTCGAAAACTAGTATTTTCATCTGATTTGGAATACTTTGTTTCCTTCTCAACGCGTTCATTGGTGCTATGTAAAAAAAGAATGAAATTCATGTGTACATGAATAACCATTTTCTTAAATGTTAATGTGAATAAAAATTGTAAGAAAATGACATTTACCGTGTTATAAACGTTGGTGCTAATTTTATTTTCTGTTACGAAGAAATTGTGTAAAGACTAAATATATTTTCAAGAACTACATTGTCATTTGGTTGTTTGTTTTTGCAATTTTTTTTTAAAAAGCTCTCTACGTAAAATCTTGCCCACTTTTAGCCCATTTTATTTCGTACCGTCGTATTTATGGTTTTAAAAAACCATTAAAACCGCTACATTAAAATTTTTTAACATTGATTTCACAAATTGTACAGTTTATCTTTGGAGATTTTTTATTTTGTTTTTCCCTAAAAACTTTGATCCCCCATTGCTGGTCAAGGTTTGAATACACTTGAACTTGTCATGTACATATACTACATTATGATGGCATAACTGGGTTTTTATTTCTTGAAATAGAATTCTAAATACCCAGCTCATTTTTATACTTGATTATTCTGAACCTTTACTCAAAAATGGGTAAATTGTGCTCTGTTAAGATTAAAATAATCCGTTAGTCCTGAAAAAGTGGAAGGTTTCTTTAAAATACCAGACAAATTTAGTATTTACAAACAGTCTGCAATTTACTGGACTTGCAGAAAATTACTAAATCATCTTTCATAATGCTTTCTTAACAGGTTAATGAAATTTAAAAAGTCATTAATAAATAAACATGATTGTAACAAAGTCATATATAATTAAAATCAAACTTTATCTTTTAGATAACTGAAACCGTCTTTGATTATACCGTTTATTGTAATTTGTAAGAGAACAGTTTTAAAATTGATTTTTTCAATGGTTTGGGGTGGGACAACAGAAAAATAATCTTGATAAATATGGCCGAAGTGTACTTAGTTCAAATGAGGCAAATACCTCATTGTTACTCAAATACATTTTTAGAAGTGGGATGGGGCAAAAAATCTTGACAAGCAAAAACAAAAAAAGGGGGAGGGCAACTCTTTATCATGACAAGTCTAGTCCGGAGGGGGCCAATAACATCAACTTCCCTGTTAATGTTCTTAATTTCAATTCAATTTCATAGCATGTTCCTAAAAAATGGGGGCCGGGGAGGGGGGGGGGGGCAACTCCATATTAAAGAAAGAAGAAGAACGCTAAGTCAGGTCAATTATGAACTACAAGTGGTCAAAGTTGAGACTCTGTTTCTTCAGTGCTTAACCCATCTGAGATGAACTACTAAGGTAAACCGAAATTAATGGGATTCTTTCCAATGACCTATCGGGTGCTGGTCAAATAACTATGACAAATGTGCCAAATGTTTTCCATCTGGATGCTATATAGCAATTTGCATTCTCCACAAGTCGATACAATGTACAATTAAAATACACTACAACACAAATTTCAATACAACAGGAGCCACTGAATGGAATTTAGTTGACTGAAAAGATAATTTGACATTCCTTAAAGTCTGTATTGAAATGCAGTGTGTCATCATTACAGTTCATTCTAAAATTACTCGATCAATCTCAACAAAACACGATGTGAATTTCCTAAGGACTTTGTAACATTTGCTATATCCTTACAGAAAGATGTCCCGAATATATTTCAAGTTCCCTAAGACTAGTCGACTGGGGGGGGGGGGGGGGGGGGGGTAGATTGCAGAGTCATTGTTAAATCATATTTAAATCATAAAAATATTTCCTTTTTATCTCTTTCTCATCCATGTCCGTTATTTTAGGCTAGCTAAGTTTTCCGTATGCTATTACAATTTCCTGTAACAGAAAGGTAACGTTAAAAAATATTGAAAATACTGGAATGAAGTTTAGGCTCAAAGCTGAATTGTTTTTCTTTTCTATACTCAAAATCTGAATTTGAAGGTTGTTGTCGCGTGTTATAATAATGTGTGAGTATAATCTCAGTGAGACTTATATCGGTAGGTTATACATGATACTAAAATGATCATTTCAAATTTGAATATTCTGGGTTGGGGCTGGAGTGACCTTAAAATAAAAAATATAATACGATGAATAGATATGGCAAAAACAACTTTGGAACTGTGCGCTTCACTCAGTAGATGCACATACGCCTAAATCGTATACCTTACTTTATCAACATTTTAATCTCTCTTTAGTAAAAACATATCTTTTGTGGTAGTTGTGCTTTGTCAGTGAATCGAAAATTTAAATGGCTGTGAAAAAATTGCCAACCTAAAATTCCCCACTAACCAGGAAGTACTTGGATGAGGCGTTTAAAAAAACACTCTATTTTCAATTTCACTTCGGTCAATCCAAGGTAAGATCTAACACCTCTCTCTCTCTCTCTCTCTCTCTCTCTCTCTCTCTCTCTCATTGAGTGTCAGAGAGGGCGTCAATATTGAATTAACACCTGATTTTGTTTTCGATATCAACATGTTTTGGATAGATAACTTAGCACGAACTCGTGTATTCATAATAATATAAATGGAATTTTGTATGATAATTGAATACCGGTATCTCAGAGCACTTTTTAAAAACACCTTGCGCAATACCTATCATAACAATATACGGTTGGTATATATTAAAATGATTACTCGTGAAAGCAGGTTTGCGTTCTTAAATTTGTTGAATCAATTGTTCATCATTGCTCAATCATTATAGATATCGGGAAACGACACTAAATTTGATAAAGTTTTTTGGCATTTTATTTTATTTTTTTCCCCACATGTAATCAGATCTATATTAAAGCGTTGTGGTGTTTAAAATTACGTAATGTTCTCCATTTACTATGTGTCGAAAGCAATCCTTTTAAAAAGATTGTGATGGAATAGAGTGGCTCTTTGAAGAATTCGTTTAAAGCACTGCATGTGTATGAACCAATTGTTATGAAATTACGGACGCCCTTGACACACAGTACATTTAGGAACATTTTAAACATATTCTAATATTGTTTCGCTATATCATTATCTGATATTTTATTCCAGACGAGCAAAACAAAAAATTATCAGTTCAAAACCTGGATAGAAGATTAAAGAGACAAATCATTCCAATGTACAAAGTTGAAGGGGACTTTAAATGGTCGAAAATATAGGAAAAACCGTCATTTCTTCCTCGTTAAATCGTATATTGATTATTAGATCCAGGAAAATAATACTGCTTTAAAATTTATAAATGTGCTCATAAAGAGATAACTAAAGTACATCAAAGGGTTTTCCCTCTATATTTTATACATTGTTTATCTTCGTAATGAGATACTTGTACTTTAAAAGATAAAGCAATTAAATCTTTTAAAGTGATCATAGCTACAACTAGTATATATATATATATATATATATATATATATATATATATATATATATATATATATATATATATATATATATATATATATATATATATATACACATGCATTTGATGATTCGTGGTTACAGTTCAATTCTAACCTACAGGAACTGATCATGAAGACTCTAGCTGCACAGTTTTTGGTTTGCGTCGTTGTCTTCGTCAGTCTTGCATTCTCCCAAGAGGATGGAGAGGGGAGGGGACTCCCAAAATATGCCGTGGTCAACAAACAAATAAATATCAGGGAGATCATCCGATTTGGCTGGAGAAGAGGAGAGGAGGGACAAGAAGATACTGCTAGTTTTGAAATCCCAGAAGACAATAGTAACTCTTGGACCTCGTTATCTTCGCTGTTGACAAAGGCATCCAATGCTGCTAGCTTGAGAAAGATGAAAACAATGTTGCCGCTCTCCGGCTTACGGTGGTTAGACCAAACCGACAACGATCCTGGAAAAGCCGTTGTTTGTGGTAGGTGGTTAATTACTAGTAGGTGGACCATTCTACTCATAAATTGCTTAATTCAAAAACGATGTGCTTTTACACTGCTCAGAAGTCGTAAAGCTTGTAAATGTTCCTTTAATCAGTAAGTTTTTGATAACTTTTTACAATATTTCAAAATTTGTATGAAATAACGCAAAGGTTTATTCTAGTAAATGATCAGATCTCTTTGCAGTGTCAATTTTGTGCAAACAATTCTAAAACGTATGATATCATCAAAAATACAATAAGAGTATGCCGAAAATCTTTATTTAAAAAAAGAATGGGGATACATAAGTTTTCAAACCCGACTTTGCAGGACCAGAGGGAGCTCACTTTAACATCACATGGGAACCGAAGGTCGTCGACTCCCAGAAGTCCGTCAAGGTTGATTTTGACATCACCAATCGTAAGATATCTCTCACTTATGCTTTTCATTTTTTAAAATTGAATGTTTTTCCAAAAATTGAAAACTAATTACATTTTTCTTTCTGTTATCAGCCATCGACTTCGACAAGGGCCAGATTCACTTAGAGTTATATCAAAAGGGTAGCAGTGACCCGATGTTCTCCTTGGATCAAGACATGTCATGCAGTCAAATTGCTCAAGTGGCCCCATTTGTTAAATGCCCTCTAAAAAAGGGAAGTAAGTAAATTAAATTAACTTGCATTATTTTGCTTAATTGAATTAATTTTTAAAACATCGCTCAATGTTATACATGTATATTGAATCAGAGATTAATACTAGTTTTAGTCTTTTATACATTATATGGTGTTTTTTTTTTTATTTTACAGATAGACTTGTACATTCTCTCGAGTACAACAAATTAAAAGCGCTTAAACCTGTAAGTTCTTTACATCTTTATTTTTTTTAACTTTATTTTTGCAGAGAGTCAAACAAAATAGATTAAATATTTGATTCATGCAATCACATGATGCAATTAGGTAAATGCTCCATATTATTTTAATCCTTTAATTCGTCAATCTTATTAAAAAACGTTGACTGAAGTAAACCTGAATCGGTGAAACATATTGATATATAGTTAATGATTTTGTGACAATCAAAATTTTGATATTTTTGTACAGGGAACGTACACCATCGCACTAAAGATCTTCAGCTACGAAGGAAACCCACATCCACTCTTTGCCTGTTTGAACTTCACGGTACAGCTTGTTTAGAAAAACACGTTGTTGCCATTCCATCATCAGAAATATTCAATTATTTCCCCCTCAGTTATGCTTTAACACATTTCCTGTTGTTAACGATAGATAATTATACTAATTAAGATCGAGTCGGAAAAAAATATGGATAATGATAAACAGGAATATGATAGTTTTAGAAGATAAAGTTCTATAGGCTGTGTGAAATGACATTTTTCATATTGTTATAATGATGAAACGTGTGATAAACGTCTATATCTGTGTTTTTTTTTTCTTTGTTGTTATTAAATAATCTTTTAATAAAATATAATGATTTAAATGATTTGTTGTATGTTTAAATTTATGCGTGCCATTATATAAATAGTGCCTGTTTGGGAAGGTAACAGTCGAAATTGACACCCCCAGAAAACTATTGTCAACCGACGCGAAGCGGAGGTTGACAATGGTTTTCGAGGGGTGTCGATTTCGACTGTTATCCTCCCAAACAGGCACTATTTATTTTATTATACTGAATGTCATAATTTTAAAGAAAACTTAACTGCTTTTCTATAGGAATGACTTGAATTTTTACGGCGAACCGTACGCGCATCATTTACGCGCATGTAACAATTCGTTGTGTTACCCGTTGTCAAGTGTGTTGCTAACGCTGAGGGTAATAGAACGGAATATCAACTGCGTCTAAACCAATCAGATTTCAGTATTTAACATGAAAGTATAATAATACATATTGTGCATCACAACAGGTTAACCGACTCCACCATGGACTCTCCCATTACAATGCAATGAAAAAACAAATATGTTTATTTGACATTCAGTGACATCGTTCATCAGATACATAAAGATGTGTACATAGTTCAAATGCTAGTATGTCTTATTTTGCAATTTTGAGTACTTTTTACCTTTTAATTAACCATAAGAAGTCTCTAAAATGATGAAAATGGTATCGTTTCATTTGTTTACTTCCACATGAAATACGTCATTGTTAAGAAACTTACAGCAGATATATGCAGTAATATACAATGCAAAATCATTTTCCTATCATGTTATATAATTGTTCCATCAATCCAGATCCGGGTTAGTCGCTGTAGTACATCTTTCGGAGACGATTGGCTCCTTAATGATAAATATACACGCACTTATAATTAAACAACTTTCAAGTGGCACTGAATGTTATAGTTATAATAAAGTATCAGTTCCGCAAAGTTGATATATCCGTTCGTTTTATTTAATGGTCTTGAAAATAGAAAAAGTTAGCATCCAAATACCATCAGTATTTGTCAGATTTACGTTCTCCATAGAAAAAGTCGTCAACATTTAAACAATTCATGAAATTAAGGAATGTATATTTAAATCAAAGAGTTTTCGCAGAGGGATCTTACACTATTGAACAAATGCTCCACATTCCACTGTTTGCCTGTTCGAGTATATCGAAGTTTGTTTTTTTGAAGAGATCACTATAAATAAATCATCAGTACTAAATGATGAAGATAAATGAAACTTACTAAAGACTTTAAACGCAACCAATTTTTGAATTAAATTGTTTTTTCATAATATTAAGGATTAGGAATGAAATTTTAACAAAATCCTGTAGATGTGGACATACAGACAATTATGTAACACTAGATACACATGTACATGTAGAAAATGCTTGAGAACTTGTACGTATGAAGTGCCACTTGTTGTGAGGATAACAATACAAGTGTTTAAACACGTGACTAACACCGTCGTTTTCTCTTAAGAATAATGCATATATACTTGTACAACAAATAAGTGCTTGTAAGTCCTTTGGCCGGTTGAAGATCACTTCAGGCTGACCGTGTAATCGATGACACAAAATATATATGAGAGAATACAATAAACTAACACAAACTTTACAGTATTTCAGTTGCTCCGTACAAAAATAGAACATATTTAAGAGACTTTTGCCAACATGACATTGAAGCCAATGCCACCAAAGTCAAGTTTATTTTGCATAGCTGTGGTGTTGTTGTTGTTAATGGTTTTTATTTTGTTTGGGTTTTGTTTTCCAACTTCATTTTCTCAATTTCCAGGCAGATGAATATAAATAATTGGGGTTTTTTTTCCTGATTAGTTTCGGTCAATTTGTAAACTCTTCCTAAAGCTGACTGTTGTTAACGCAGTCCTCCTCCATGTATTTCCTTGATGTTTTTTTCTTTGGTGACATGCATTGTTTTGTACATAAAGGTATTTTCCTTTCTGCAGAGTGAAACATTTCTATTCATTTTTAACAGTTTACAGAGGGGCTTGCGGAAAAATGACATACCAAAAAAAACCCCAAAAACGAGGAAGTACTGTCTCCTCTCAAAATGGGATTAATCTCAAATGTTTACACATTTGTTACAATTATCTGGGTTTCTTTCGTGGTTTCTTTTATAGGCAACTGAGACTTACAGATCGTTGTCTTTTATTAATGGTTGATTTTGTATTATGCTAATTTTGGGGTTGACAATGCGTTATGACAAGTGCATGTCCATCCCTCTCCTGTAAAATAAATACAACACAGGGACTATTTTTTTACCCAAACAGGGTGGGTTTTTATTAAATTAATATTGAAAGCTTTTCGACACGAATAAAAGTTTTACACACTCTTATCATATGTACCTCTTTTAACTAAAGTATACTGGTTTTCTTGAATGAACTTTGAAGTTAAACTGGCCCCAAAATAAAGTTCTAGAAAACATGAACGCGCAATAATCAAGTGTCAACACCAGGAAGTCAAAATATTAGGATTTATTCGTAAGTCGTTATGAAGAGTTATATTCCTCCATTACATAGGTTTGCTTGACTTCACAATGAACAGTCTAATTGTACAGCTTTTGGCTTCCATCATTGTCTTCGTCGCTCTCTCGTTCACCCAGGGGAACGGTAGTAGGAGTGGACCCTCAGTCAAGGAGACCATTCGATCTGGCGGGAAAAGTAGCGAGGAACAAAGATCCATTAGGTCTTCGCTGCCTTCGGACGCATACAATGCTGCTAGCTTTCAGAACAAGTTTAAAGTTGATAACAATACGGGAACAGCCGTCGTTTGTGGTGAGCAATAATATATTGATTGCATTTGTCATTATATCTGAATTACTAGTTATCGTATTTTTATTTTTTAGATTATTCCGACTCTTTAGCGAATACGCAAATTAACTACTCAAAAAAGTTTTTATATCTTAAACAATTTTATTACTGATTTTAAAATGCACAATAGTATGTCAATCAATTTTCACAACTGAAAAAAGAGAGAATTAATAAAAACTGACTTGATTTAGGAATTGGATGATTTTGGGTAATAGAATTATCCATGCTTTTTTTCTTCTTAGGACCAGATGGTGCCCATTTGAATATTTCATGGAGACCGAAAGTTATTGACCCGGATAAGTCTATCCAGTTATATTTCGACATCACAAATCGTAAGATATATTTCATGCAAATGAGTTGTGTTGGGGGGGGGGGGGGGGGGGGGGCTTGCGTGCGTGATTCTATGTTTTAAGTCTACTTGCAATAATCATGTTGATAAATCGGGTTTGTTTTTTTTCTTAAACAGCCATAGACTTCGAAAAGGGTCAAGCCAATGTAGATGTGTACATGGAGGGCAGCTCTGATCCCATTTTCTCTGTGGTTCAAGAGATCGCTTGCAATGATATCAGTAAAGTGTCACCGCTTATACAATGTCCTTTGAAGAAAGGAGGTAGTAAATCACAAAAGTATTTGTAAACTATGATAATGACCTCTTATTCTTACGTCAGTTTATGACAAAGTAACTTAGTCTTTATATTAAAACCAGGCACGTAGCATCGTTTTTGAAAGTGGGGGGGGGGGCAGACTCATCCAAAAAATCTTGACAAGCAAAAAAAAAAAAAAAAAAGGGAAATAAGTCTTTCCAAAAATCTTCAAAATCCTAATCCGGGGGGGGGGGGGGGGGGGGGGGGGGGCTGGCGTTGTATATAACTTCAATTTCAATCCTAATTTCCTTCCTTTCATATGAATTTTTTACATCCTCCAAAAAAGTGGGGGGGGGGGGGGGGGCCAACTCCATGATAACTCAATTTTTTATATGTAAATATTAAAAAATTTGTTGCTGCGAGAAAAAGTGGGGGGAGGGGGCTAGGCCCCCCCCCCTCATGCTACGTGCCTGTAAACATCTTAGATACATGCATATTGTTTTTTAAAACCATTCTTAGTATGTCAATTGTTGGCGCTCTCTCGTTTTTGTTTTTTTTTTTTGGGGGGGGGGGGGGGGGTTCTTACTTTTCTCCCATTTTTCGTTAGTACATATTTTACTAGTATATGACGATCATTTAATTCTTCATATATCTTTAAAAATGACGTAAATATGTCTGAATGTCCTTTTCTGACGTCTCACTTTAATATTTACATGCAGTCATTATATTTCTCATGCAACTGACAATAGTATGAAACCCGTTTTCTCTTTAACAGATAATCATAAGTTTCAATACAAATACAGCGATTTGAACAGATTGCCAGTCGTAAGTTTTTTTTAATTCATCTATAAATTTCATGGAATAAATTAAAATACTTTGTTTTTGTGCGAGTTTCTGTTCATTTATGTACTTTTTATCTTTTTTAAGCTAATAAAATTAAGGAAAGTCTTAAATTCCATCAATAAAAATGAAAAGCTAATATATATATATATATATATATATATATATGTGTGTGTGTGTGTGTGTGTGTGTGTGTGTGTGTGTGTGTGTGTGTGTGTGTGCTAAATATTTAATGTCATATTTCTATACACACTTTGATAATCTATTTCATACAGGGGGCCTACATAATCGTACTGAAGATCTTAAGTTATGAAGGAAACCCGCATCCACTGTTTGCCTGTTTGAACCTAACCCTACATATTGTACCATCGGATCAAATGCTTTTCAATCCAGTTGACTGATTGTATAGACCTCGGCAGAAGAATAAGGGTACAAGCATACTAAAACAGGTTATTACACAACAAAATCATTCATGTGTATTCGTACGCATTTTTTTTTTGGCCAGGACAACCAATCAAAATGTTCATAGATGTTTTGATGAATTTAATTGCACACTTGCGTTATTTTTGAAGCATGAGAATGAAAAACTTGATTGTCATCTTTTTAAATGTTCTACAAAAATGCAACTTACGTATATACTCAACTTTTTTAATTTGACTAAATGTTATGATGGCGAAATACTTGTATAATAAACCGAAATGTTCATTAATCAAGTTTTTGTTTTTTATTTCTAAGATTAGAATATAACACTCAGTTCAACAATTAGTTTGTTGTATCTTGTAAAAGTCACATCACAGGTAACACAATAAAATCAATTTAAACAAGAAGAATTTAATATACATGTACCAGAAATGGAATGGAAGAAATATTCAATCAACTATTATGTTACACATTGGACTCTTACATGTATGTACACAATTTTAAAACAACCCACATAACAAAGCCGGTCAATATTTAACAATGCTATTATTAGTCAACTATAATACTATAATTTACACATTTTAAAGCCATATGAAAAGTTTCATTTCACCATACAAAACTGTTATTGCAGCTGTCCTGCATTGGGAATGGAAAAATCATACTGAACAATCTATCACAAAACAACAATTACACAAATAACTAGAGCAAAGCTCGTTGCAAAGCAACGAGTGGGTCTTCCGTTAATGTCGGAAGTAAAGCTGGAAGTTCCTGTAAGAAGCAGAGCTCTTAAACCAATAACAAGAGTAACTAAAATGAAAAGAAAAAAAAATCGAATTATTCCTGGTACGACTTAACAAAATACGAATGATTTTAAGTACGACTTAACAAACACCTTTCCGATTTCAAGAACAACTTAACAAAAAAAATCTGAATTGTTCAAGTACGAGTTAATATTACTTTGAACATTACGCTATTTTTTAAACCAAGGACGCGGAATCAAAATTTCCGGAAAAATCAATTTTTAAACCCCGATATCTCTGTATTGCATCGTCCGATTCAAAAACGGATTTCAGTTTTGAAATCAGCATGAAAGTTACTGTAAGATACGTACATAAAATTTTTAAAATTGAAAAACATGAAAATTCAAAAAAATTGGTTTTGCTTCCGGTTTCGACCGGAAGTGTCCGAATTGAGTTTCCAGCCTTATGTCATAAGTAAAACGATAGTTCTACCTTCTCTGTAAATCTCACAGCTTTATCTTAAATCAAAAATGAGAAAAGCTCCGGACAAAATCACTTTTTAAAACGTGAAAAACGTCAATATCTGAAGAAATTGATGACGTCATCAATTAATTTTTTCACATCATAGAGATCTTTTAGATACACATTAAATCTGTAAATTTCAAAAGAATCGATGCAAGCGTTTTTGAAATCTTTGAGTTGGAAAAAAAATAAAAAGAATAATAATAATAAGAACTAGAGCAAAGCTCGTTGCAAAGCAACGAGTGGGTCTTCCGTTAATATCGGAAGTAAAGCTGGAAGTTCCTGTATGAAGCAGAGCCCTTAAACCAATAACAAGAGTAACTAAAATAAAAAGATGAAAAAAAATCGAATTATTCCTGGTACGACTTAACAAAATACGAATGATTTTACGTACGACTTAACAAAAACCTTTCTGATTTCAAGAACGACTTAACAAAAAAATCCGAATGTGTTCAAGTACGACTTAGCGATTATTTTTGGTACGAGTTAATTTTACTTTGAACATTACGCTATTTTTTAAACCAAGGACGCGGAATCAAAATTTCCGGAAAAATCAATTTTTAACCCCCGATATCTCTGTAATGCATCGTCCGATTTTCAAACGGATTTCAGATTCGTGTTCAGCATAACAAACTCTACAAACCTCGTAAACATTTTAAATTAAAACGAAAAATTCGAAAATTCGAAAATTTTAAAACACTTCCGGTTTAGACCGGAAGTGACGGAAACTAATTTCCAGTCTTATGTCCAAATAAAAACGATCATTGCTTCAACACAGAAAATTCCAAGTCTTTATCTTGAACCGTTTTTGAAAAACGCCCTGGACAAAATTACTTTCTTAAAATTTAAAAATTAACGTAACGTAAAAACGGAAGTGACGTTGTAGTTGAAAATTTTAAAACTTTGAGGCACAATAATGCTTCATAATCCCTGAAAGTTTCATGAAAATCTGTTGAAAACTTTTTGAGATATTAAGCTTTGAAAAAGTCAGAAAAATAAAGAAAAAGAAAAATAATAATAATGAAAAAGAAACAATAGAATAACAAGAGGGTCTTCCGTTGAAAACGGAAGACCCTAATAAGAAAAAAAAGAAACCGTAGAAAAACAAAAGGGTCTTCCGTTGAAAACGGAAGACCCTAAAAAGGTTATTTACAACATTTCAGCAGTTTAGTTATTAATGGCAGTACATTTAAAGGACTACTAGGTTATTGTCAGTCTTGAAACTAAAAAACCATCCCCGTATCACCAATGCCCAGTTTCTTTTGCAGAGCTATCGTGTTTTTCTTGAATTCATTTTCCATCTCCTCCATTTCCTGCAGATCATTACAAAATTTGTCCACATGCTGTGGGCGTTTTGGGTGTGCTTTCATCTTGATTCTGATTGGCTGCTGGTCCTCATCTGACTCCTCCTCCTCATATTGCTGAGTAGGAGTGTTGCTAGGAGACCCTTCCTCTTTGCTGTCTGCTGCATCTACAGGACCTTGGATCAGATACTCCTGTTCTCTCTGTAGCAGGCCCCCTGCTAGTTTAGGACCTGCAGACTTCCTTCTCTGGTTGTTCTTTTTCTCTGAGGGTTTTCCTGACACAGGTCTTGTTGTATCATACTTTAACTGTCTCTCGTGCTTCTGAGTGAGGAATACTGTTGGGAAAAAAATATAAGCAAAAGAATGAAACATTCCCTAATGTTTGCTTTAGATAAATATTCAAACATACTGATACTGTGATACAAGTCCATACAGTATCTGACCAAAAAAACCAAATTTAGATAGATACATGTATTACTTGACTTATATATAACTTGCACATCCTGTTTAATAGTCTTTTCTTGTCAATAAAATAAAGACCCATTTTACCTAAAATAATCATACATTTTGGGAAAATGTTCCAGTCATGATTCAATTTTATTTTGTTGAAAGAATAGATATAAGCAATTCATGTGAAGCCAATTATATACTTATTCAATTCATCATCATAAAGAAAGTAAATACATGTAGATTCACATTAACTATAGATTGTAGAATAGAATTTCTTTACAATAACAGTTTTGATGCAATAATCAGTTGGCCCACTGAATAACAGACTAAGGATACCTGCAGATATAATGAATTTTTGAATCTGTAGAAAAACATGATTATTAATTCATGTTAACAGTTATAGAATGAATTCTCTGAGTGATAAAGTATAAGAGTTCTCAATTACATTAAGTGCTTATTTGAGTTCCAGTTCAAAGTTATGTATTCTAATAAACTTTGGACTATTCATGAAATATAAATTAACGAAATGCTCATCAACTTTGGACCTGGTACACATATTCATAAAATGTATGTTCATAAAATTTTAATAAACTTTTAACTTTGTTTTTATGAGAAATGTTTTATTAAAAAACAAGGCAGAATCTTACGAATAAGAAGGCAGGAGAGCAAAATTGCATTGGCAATTGCTAAAGAGGGCTTCAGACCCTTGATATGAATGTATAATGATGGATCTTGAATCAAATTTATAAAATGTCATATTAACCACTTTTAGATGAATTTCCTTATCAAGTTAGAGTCATTCCATGGGCCTCTCTATAATACAGGTCATTAAAGAACATCTATTGCTTCCTCTTATGACTATAAAGCTAATATACTGATTAACTCAATTTTATAACTGGAAAATCCAAATTTATTTTCATTGTTTACCAGGTAAATCCCAATGAGAAAATGATAAGGACATGACCTGTATTCTCTGTGTCAGTGCTTCTGGGTAAAATGACTCAAAAGTTGAATAAACATTATACAGTGAAACTTGTTTAGTACAAACACAAATATTGCGAAATATCTTATGTAGCAAAGTTTTGCAAAGTCCCCGGCAGTCTTCTTCACTAATCCTTGTGAAATTTTATGGTTAAAAACAAACTTGGTTATAATGGATTTACAGTTGTAGCAATGCTGATTTTGAGCTTCGTATAGGTATAAAATATAAAAATTTTCATCGTTTTTAATGAATGGTTTAAAATTGTTGAAGTTAGAAATACTAATTGATATAATAGTATAAATAAATTTATTTTTCAGTTCCCAATTAGATTAGTTTCAGTTTCCTAAAATGTACTTTTGAAATATTAATGCCTTAATAAACATAAATGGTGGTTATGTAGAAGAAAACATGTATAAAACGAATTTGCTTTGTTTATTATTAAAAATTTGTTACACGTACAGTACTAACAAATTACAGATAAAGCAAAAGTAAATCAAATGGTCACTAGAATTGCGATATAACCAAGTTTTACTGTATCTACGGTTAATTTTTTTATATACCCTCTGTCTGATAATTAAATTTGTTTGGCACATTTATATATCCTAATTACAGTAGCACTGTCTAAAACTCATTGAATAGCATCCAAAAATATTAAATGGGTGATCCAAGCATCCAATAGCAATCCAGATACATGTACTGTATTCAGGTTTATTTACACCCCACATTATTTTTGCCCTTCTTCACTTGCAAACGTTTTGAATTCGCCCAGATATGGTTGTATTTAAAGAGAGATGGTTTGAGACAGTGTAATTCGCCCAGTCTTAAATTCTCCCGCTGACAACGCGGCTAAATGAGATGCAAAATAAATGGGGATAATATTTCCCTGTGTACAGTATGATAAATACAGGCATTAATGCACTTCGTATTCTCGACCAGCTAATCAACAAACCTCCTGCACTCTTTGGCCTCTGTTTCTGTCTCTCCAAGCTATTTGGAAGGAATGCACTGATTGGTCGCTTGGAAGCTGGTACTTGGTCATCTGGTCCAAACACCGAATCCAGGTCAAAGAGATTACCCTGGTAAAGAGACATTAAAAAAAGCATGCTAAAAATGCAAAATATTAAGATTGAGATCATCAAATTGAAAATAATATTTTTTTAAGTCCCAAAAATACTCTATAAATTGACTAAGTACAATTTGGTGTACTTAAAAGGATCTTGTCAAGATAAATGAACATTAATGTCAATTTAGGTGTTTTCTCTTGATTTTTTAAATTTGAAAGTTTCTATCATCAAATTAGATACATATAACTAAGGATGGCTAGAAATGGTGTGTTACTTACAGCGGGTTTGTATCTGTCTGGGTCGTCATAGTCCAGTCGACTGTGGGACTGGTGCCTGGTATTCTCCTTGTCCAACTTGTATAGTCCTGAGAAGGCCTGCTCATAAGATTAAAAAAATATATATATTCACTCAAATGAAACTTATGTACGTGGCATGGAAATGTATTTAGTATTGAGATTGATCTAATTGAATTCTTTTTATAAATTGTTATCATTTTACATACAGTGTTAGTCTCTTGTCTTAGATGAGCATGCTCTGGATGGAGTATGTCGTTTATGGTTAACTCAATTCCATTTGAACTGTCTTTTCTAGTTCTGGTGACTGCACTCTTTGCTCGAGCTTGTGTTGTGCTTGTTCCACTAGAGGGTCTGTTGATATTAGAACCCTGCAGAAATACATTCAAAATTTAAGCTTATCCAATGATTACTTGATTGTGTTTATGACCGGAATTCTACTTTTAAAGCAATATGAGCTGCAATTTTCATGCTGAATTTTTTTTTTTACGAAAAAATGTTATTTTCTACTAAAATGACAAAAATTATCATGGTTTTTAAATTTCTGTTAGCCTTATTTTTGTGAGGAAAGCCGTCAAGAACCTTTAATTGAAGCAAAATTGAATTATTGTCATCCTCTACAAAATTGAACTGCTATATACTCCTTAGAAGATAAATCTTTTTTTTGACCAAAAAAAATTGATTTTTTCAAAACTTATTTATCATAAATTGTTTAAGTTATATGTAGACTAAGCATACTAGCAGGTTTTTGCAGCAAAATGCAGCAAAATAAAATTTAAAAAAATACAGCTCATATTGCTTTAAATTATTGAAATCTTATTTATAAAATCTGCAGGTCACTGAAAGATACTACTGATAGATCTGTACCTTATTGTAAACTTTCATGAACTTTTTGTCTACTTCCTCCAAACTTTTCTTGCTACGAGAGGCAGGAAGCTGAGACATTTCCTTTTTATGGGATTCCAGGAGTTCATCCATGTACATCTGTCGTCGCTCCATATACAGCTGCTGACGATGATGAATCTCCTGTTGGATCTTCATGTTGTCTTGCTCCAGAAGTTTGATAGCTAAACGCTCCCATAACTGGACAGCCTTTGTCTTGAAAATTATATCCAAAGCAGAATTTTAATTCATGATTGGACTAATTGGAAGGAACTTTTACATTTTCTATGTAGATCTTTAAGTATCTCTCTTGTTGTGCGAATGAAAAATACAAAGAAAAGTATTCGCTCAAATATCTGAGTATTAAAATATTTTCATACCCTTTCATTCTCTGGTACAGGTGTGTTTGTGGTCATACCCTCGGGGCTATTTGGGTGATGGAAATTGGGTGGTGGAACACCTGCAAAACATTAATTTTAATTTCAAATACTTCATAGTCAATTATATGTTGAATGAAACAAGAATATGTATACACAATACACATGAAAAATGATATTAATTACAATAAAATTGAAATATCTCAAAAAATTATTCTCATAATTCAAGAGCATAATGAAATAATGAAATTGCAGGTTGTAGATGATTCTCTCTCTCTCTCTCTCTCTCTCTCTCTCTCTCTCTCTCTCTCTCTCTCTCTCTCTCAATTAATATACCCCTGATACTTACCTACAATATTACTTAAGTGAAGTGAAGCATTGTGATCTCCATCCCAAGATCTGTTTTAAAATAAACATATTGGTATGATATCTATTGTATGATGTGCATTTAATTCTATACTCTGTCCCATGAGTTTTATGCAGATATCTTTATATAAATACCCCAGGGTTCAAATGATGTTTATTCAATCATATCAATAACACTCCCTTTAGCTTGTCAGGTTTCAATATGAGGCTAAATATATAAAGTCAATGAGGATTTTGCATTGCAAATGACATGAAAGTACCCAGATGATAGTGTTAGCTTAAAAAAATTGTGTGAGGTGTCCCGAGTAATTCCGCATTGATAAAAGATGTAAACCATTTCCATTTCAAATCTCCGTAAGGAATTTGTTTTCTTTCTTGTTAATCTTTCTGGGTTAAAAACAGAAGATGTGTCAAAGAAGAGATCTCACAATTTTTCCTTCGTATCGATTTCAACTGTATATATACGTTTAAAAAAGATGACATATAATATTACACTTTTTTTAAAAATAAAAATATTTATAAATTCTATTAACCAATTTAATTTCCCGTGGACTCATTTGTAATGACAATCAAACGTACCTTTTCACTAAGAGAATGAGACAGTTTAGTTGCTCTGCCAAGGCCTGTTTCTCTGCATTGCTTTTCTGGATTTCCTGTTTCAGCTTGTAAATGGTCTCCATCAGTACTGTGGTGTTCTGGGGCTCACCCGCAGCTCCATATAATAATCTTTCCCCTGGCATGGTCATTTAGTTGTTAGATTCCTAAAATTTAGAAAATAAAGTTTTCACTGTGAACATACATGAACCACTGCGTTACGTATTTCTAATCTATACCCAAAGAGTTTTAAACATTTTCTTGGTTTGGAATTAAAAAATGGCGAATTTACTTTTGAATAAACATTAGTTGATTGTTCGTAACAAACACAGTAAAGTAATGATAGAAATCAGAGGTAAACGCTTATACCTCTTTCATTTATGAAAATACGGAATCCATTATTGTTTACAGATTTGCTAAGGACTTTGTTTTCGGGTGTTTACCATCCAATCAGAGAACATCGTTCGAGGCAATCCGAAAAAAAATTGAGTCTTCTATACGCTTACTCTAATACAGAAAACCTCATACTAAAGTTGTTATGCTGAAATAACCCTGACTATTCATTCGCAAAAGGAAAGTTTCGACAGCACTATTAGTCAGTGACTAACATATTCTAGCAGGAACTTTCAGGCGATACAAATGGCGTACTACGGACAGCAACAGGGTTATCAGCAGGGCCCACCCCAAGGACCTCCTGGGATGGATCCTAATTTCTTGTGGGGCATATTTCAAAGGTAATGAATCGATGTTTGTCAGAAAAATGAATCTATATATTGAGTAATCGAACTTCCTGAAGAAAGCTACTCCCTTGTCTCTTTTTTTTTTTATATATCAGACAAGTTTCTGTTTTGGGCATATAGGAGTGAATATTTTAAAAATGCGTTTTATAAATTACTAATTATATACATCCACTACTTTTGAAAGTAACTGCTGGGTGAATAATTTTGAAATGATGTCATTACTGACATTAGCTGGTCATGTGTTAAAACACAGGCACCTGAATTTTTATCAATCAGTCGCTTAATAAGTCATATATCGAAAAATTCTACCCCTACTATATATAGTAGGGGTAGAATTTTTACCCCTACGATATATAGTAGGGGTAGAATTTTTCGATATATGACTTCTTAAGCGACTGATTAATAAAAATTCAGGTGCCTGTGGTTAAAATGTATATAGATTATGATTTTTATCCAAATGTACAAGACTGTCATGTATTTTATTCTTAAAAGAAACTTTTAAATGTTTTTTTCCCTCGCAGATATCTTATAATATGCATGCTGCTTATTACATTTTACGGTTGTTACAGTTTCAGCTTCAACAATCAACAAATGACTTTGAATTTATATCTACATCTTACGCCAATTGATTGCCAAGGATTCAAGTCCCTGTTACAAAACATATTATATACACTGTACCCGTATGAAAGTATTGTGTCAAATATATATGTACATGTATATATGGACACTAATCTTAACCGCCAAACATTATTTTCTAGAGTTGATAAAGATCGCAGTGGTCAGATTAGTGTTAATGAACTTCAAACTGCATTATCCAATGGTAAGATTGTATTCAAAAAGGGGTTAACAAACAGTGGATTTATGTGATCCAAGTCTACTCTATCTTTTATGTTAGCCAGGAATTTTCAAACACTGACTTTAAAGAGTATATACTGGTATACATGTAAACTGTAACATGTAAAATATTCAAGTATATTTAAAAGATTAAATATGAACTGTAAATGTTTACTGTGATATGACAAAGAAACTCAGCATTCTTTATCACATAAAATATTTTACATGGCTGCTGTGGGTTATTGAATAAAGCTTTGGTTTAAAAAATGATATATTTTACAGTGTATTAGTGTATCCTTGTACAGAGTTAGAATTCTTGGGAAAATTTGAGCATTTAAATTTTGATAAAAATTGAAAGCATGCATGCACTAAGAATCCACTGTTTGTTTTCCCCGTATCGGTGCATGTTGCATGGTGCTAAGCCAAAGTTTATCCTTCTAGGATAGATAAAGATCAAAGCGGTGCAATTTCAGCATCAGAACTACAGCAAGCTCTCTCTAATGGTAAGCACCATGATTAACAAATTAACAGTTTTTTCGAATAAAAGAATTTTGGAATCATCAGTACATGTATATGATTGATGGAACTAACATCTTTTAAAATTTTCTACAGATTTCATTTAGTGTGTAGAATATGAATTAAAATATGAGTAAATTTACTAAAGTTTTAAACTAAAGGTGCTTACCAATGCTATGTATGGCAGTTAAAAATAGTACCTTATCTTTCTCTTTGTGAATTTACTTAATTTGTATGATTAATAAGGTAAGATAATCATTGCATTTGTCTGCCCTTTCAGTTTAGTATACGATGATACTCCATGATACTCCAAGTGTTATACATCCAATAAATTTTCAGTACTTTTGCCAATCTCTGTTGTTTTCAGATAAAGATCATTGCATACTAATTGCAATTCGTAATTCGTTTACGTCAATACAAATCTGACCTGTCCACTTAATGTTTCAGGGCATTACTGATTGAATTAAATGAAATTGATATTGAAAAGTTTTTCGAAGATCGAAGTAATGGAAATGATATGTATGACTCTGAGGGTTCTAATGTAAAAAATTCACCACTTTTTAATATTGCTATTTTCAAAAACCAATAATGTTTATATGTACATTTACAATTTACATTTACGCTTAATTAATGGGGGCATAGGTTTCAATAAGTCTTTCTTGTCGTGCATTTCTCTGCATGTTAAAGTTATGAACTGATACATTTTACTAATACTATTATAACATGATTAACATTTGTTTGGGTTTTTTTATGCAGCCATTAATGTTTAAAAAGAATACATGTGTGTATTAATTTGAAGTTTATTCTATTAGGTACCTGGACCCCATTCAATCCAGAAACTGTTCGACTTATGATTGGTGAGTTCATTATTCCTTCAAGTACATGAAAAATCAATCATTGCTTACTTAAATTCAATCATTTGAACTCAGCAGGTAACATTGCATTGATATCAACTAATTCACCAAAGTCGACCAATCTTTGCTTTTCTCAAATTTTGCACAAAAGTTGTCTAGATTGCCCTAAAAACGAATATGGTATCAGCTTTGGCTGGAAAAGAATCTTAAATACTCTTGGTTTTACAGGAATGTTTGACAAAGACAACAGTGGAACAATAAATTTCCAGGAATTTTCCTCCCTCTGGAAATATGTCACAGACTGGCAGAACACTTTCAGGAGTTACGACAGAGATAATTCTGGTTCTATTGACAGAAATGAGCTTAAACAGGCTCTAACTAGCTTTGGTAAGTCACGGTATTCTCCCTATTACTTGCTACTGTAAGCATCCACTCACATGTCCACAATAAAGTTCCCCCTCAATGGCCTCATTTCAACACCTATGAATAATAGGGAAAATGTTGGTACATGTAAGTAGGGATAATACCAGTAGTACTGGTAGTTCAGTTGGCAGCTTTTCCAGTCATGACTTTGTCAACACAATATTCACACATTCTCTCCACAAGAAGTTGAGACTGCTTTATGATGTGAATATTTGGTGTAAATTTTGCCAATTTTCTTTCTGTAGGTTACAGACTCTCAGACAAATTCTATGAAATACTGATCAGGAAGTTTGACAGACAAGGGCGGGGCACTGTGGCCTTTGACGATTTCATCCAGTGCTGTGTGGTGCTCCAGGTCAGTGGCTTACAACAAAATTGCCCTTTTCAGATGAATACCCATAGTTTCAAACTTGCTTATTTACAGAATTACAAGTACATACATTCCATATTAACTGACTCATTGATTGAATGCAATCAAGATCAAATAAAGAGATAGAATAAAGAATCAATGGGGTCTTCTCTTTTATTCAATATTTATGTTTAAAGGGACTTGGACACGATTTGAGATCAAAAAATTTATTTTTACTTTTTTTGTATAAAATGGTTTACTTGTGCATTTTAAATGATTGACCAAAATATTAAATGTGAAAGTCAAGTTACTAGCGAGATACAGAGGTAAGAATTGATAGTTATGGAAACAAAGCTCGAGTCTTATAGTTGTTTACAAAAAAAGTAATGTAGAAATTTACAATTTCTTAGACAAAATGGCATGTAAAAAACAATTTACACTAATTCAATATCTTCATAAATACTATTAACAAAAGAAAGTTACATTTGATTAAAACATACACCAATACAACACATGTGTAAAAATGGCAATATTCGAGCTTTGTTTACAAAACAAAGAATTATTAACTCTGTATCTTGCTTATAACTTGATATTTGAGTTTCAAATTTTGACATAGTATTATAAACTTCTATATTTATCAGTATAAACATTGAAAATGGAAAAACAAAATTTGAAAATTTTAAGTCGAATCATGTCCAAGTCCCTTTAAGCAAGCTACTGTCACCATTGAAATCAGTATTTAATTCCTTGTCATCTTCTTTAGACATATACAAAATATAACATCCTAATTTCATTAGTATGAGATTCTTGAAAATTTAAAATGATCATTGTATACAGAGCCCCCCCCCCCCCCCAATAATCAAAGGCGTGAAATGGGACTAAAATAAAATCATCCCAAGTACCTACATTAATTTGTACATTACACTGGTATATCAGTTTTAAACATATATTTATAAGCTTGTAATTCTAAATTGTTTCCAAGTTGCATTTGTATATGTATATGCACATATACTGGTATTTACATGTATGCTATTTCAACCACCAGTTGAATTCTCAGTCAAAAAATACTATTTCTTAAAATCCCTTAAAAAGTTATAGAATAAGTCTAAAAATTTCAGATGCAAACATAAGTACATGTAAGCAGTGGTATTGTGCTAGACTTTTTCATTTGCTCTGCTGGCACATTCAACACATGCATCGGCACAACATGGTAAATATACCAGCAGAGCAATTGCAGTTCATTACTCCATATACACACACACACACACGCACAAATGATGATTTCATATAAGTTATACATATGATACTATTAAGGGGATAGCCATTGATTTGTATTCACTTGTACACATGAGTATGACTGATGAGAGGATACTGTAATTATCTGAGTCCATTACTATTTCCTTTCTCTGTATTTGCAGACTCTGACTAGTGCTTTCCGATTCTACGACACGGACCAAGATGGCTGGATACAGATTGGATATGAGCAGTTCTTGATGCTCGTGTTCAACCTCAAATCCTGATCTGTCTGAGCAACAACTCCAGAAATAAACATTTCATGCTTTTCTGGCAAATTGTATCTCATTAGCAATAAATTCTAGATTAATCATGTAAATTTACAATTTCTGTGGCTATTACTTGTAATTAAATTCATTTTTGCCGAATTTACATAAATGTTTTACGTGTAATATCTGTTTTCTTTAGGGTAGGATGTAAATGTTAAAGCTGTATACTCAAGATTTTTAGTGCATAGAAAGAAATTAAATTTGCCATTACAATGTAACTGAATCACAGTCATTAAAAATATCAAGTGCAAGTTGTTATTTAAAAAGAAGAAACAAACAAAATCTACAAGGAAGATTATAGTTATGAAAGCTAATAAAACAAATATCGTTGTAAACAACAAGAAATCTCCCTGTTATGTTTCATTAGAAAATATTTATATGTTCATTGTTGGTTTGTACTGTTAACGTTAGCAAACATATAAAGCAGGTTAAGAACATCAATACTTTTCATAATGATTTTTTTTTCACTGAAGATGCACCATTAATAATTCTTCCTTATTTCTAAAAATAATACGCTCTTAAAAAATGTTTGTATTATAGTAATGTTAACTGTGTTTGTATATACTAGTACATAATGACATCTCTTTTTTAAAACAATAAATCAAAATTTAGTTGCACGATACAGCTTTAAAAATTTTGTACTTATGACTACAATTCAACAGTAAGACCATGCATGTTTTGATAAAAACAGATAGTCTTCCCAGTATGCATAGTGCTTTTTGGTGGCTTTCTCAATAATTTTTGAGCAAATAGCCATCTTCTCATGAAACATTAATCTAAAAATAAATCTGATGTTTAAAGCACTGTAAAATTTGGATTGAAACGATTTGTGTATGTTGAATTCTAAATTCATTATCCATAAATTGAGAAAATTTTAATTGTTGAGATTATTGTAATGACTGTACATGTATTAAAATGTTATGTTTGCTTTATTTTCTGTGCTCTAGATTGTTAGGTATTTTAAACACTTGAATCAATTTCAAGATTGATTAACTGGTATTGGGTGATACTGCTGCTATACAATGCAAATTACAGATATTTTATAACATCATCCTTATAAACCAACACTATAAATATGTTTAATGGGATATCTGGTACCACATTTTATGTAAATACAGGCATTTACTGTATATTAATAGAATATGTGGTTGTATGTCAGCTTAAATGTTTTAACTTTCTGTAAAGCACATACTGGTAGAAGAAACTTAATTCTGGGATAAAAATAATTATTATGCATGGCTTTTGTAGTTTAATTTGCATATACCGGTACACAACAAATATTAACAGAATCCTTCATGTGAATCTTTCAGATACTGTCTTGTTATTCAGGTCCTAAAAATATTCATACATATAATTCTATGTTTTTGTCTAGTATAGAATTGTACCAATTTTATATATATTTTTTTTACATTTCTCTCTGTAATTAAATGTTGTCATCTTTATGTAACACAATTTTTTGTTTACGTTGATTAACTGGAAAGTTTATTGGTTAATTAAAATATATATCCAATATCTTCTCTTTTTTTTTTTTTTTTTGGTTAAAAAAATAAACAAAATATTCTTCTCTGTTGCTAGTATGTGAGCTGTTCTTTTATACCTTATTACCAGTAGTTATTACTTGTAAATCCAATAAATATGACTGCAGTTCTTTCTTCTTCTTCCTGTACGATTGTACTGATTGAGTCATATCATGTAACTCACTAATACAGACTGGATAGCCTCATACTAACGCATTATGATCAGTATCCAGATGTTTGAATCATTCACTGTGAACATATTATATGTGGCATGAACAGTGGACAATATTTGGTGCGAAATAGTTTTTCAACAAGTTGGCATGGATTTGAATGTTTTCCTGAAGTTCCTATTCTCATATATATGGAAGATATTTAGCAATGACCTTCATTTAGCAGAATTAAGCTGCATTCTGCCATAAAGGCTTTATTAAGGAATAAGGAATCATTCTTTGAGTATTATGAGGTGATAATTTTGGTCAGGGCGTGATCAAATCCAATAAAGCCAAAAGCTAGGGCTTTATGATAGATTTGATCATGCCCAGACCAAAATTATCACCTCATAATACTCAAAGAATGATTCCTTAATACTAATATTTATATAATTTATTTTAAACCATCGTACGATTAAATATTTAAATATAAATAAGCAAACCCCGCTGGCACCTCAATTTGGCATCATTTGAAGTTACCGGTATGGGTTATATACATGTAGTACAAAATCGATACGTAGCGTTATCACAGACAAAGACACTGGAAAATGTAAATATTAGAATATACAGCCAAATGTAATGTTTACAGCATGGTATCTTAAATGGTGGATATGACTTAACATACCCATGCAATATTTCATAAATGACTAAGATGTACTCATTATCAGTACTTCAATGAAAATACATCCACCAACTGCTTCATATGCTGTAACACTGGCCCTTTTTTCTGTGATAATGTCGGTTTTGTAAAGTGTATCATATGGCCATTATCATACAATGGAATACTGTTAATATTCATAACACATACAAGTGCTTGCATGTGCTTGTGAGCATGTGAACTCTTATGATATCACAAAAATAACAAGTTTTTAATATGATCACTTTTATTACTTGATATGATAAAAGATGGTTAAAGTAAGTGTATGCATGTTTTACTCTTATAAAATTTACCGGTATTTATAAATAAAGATGCTCAAGGTATAACAAACAAAAATTCTGAATAAATATATATTATATTCAAATATATGCCTCTGTGGCATTTAAACTATTTTCAAAATAAAAATAAACGACAGAGAATATATCTTGATCGGAAAACTTTATAGAATTATTGTAGTACTTTACTAGCTAAACTAAAAGTTTTCTTTTTTAACAGAACAAAATTTACTAGCATTCAAAAATTAATTTTTGCTATTAAATTTAATGGATTTTGCATAATTATAGACATGTGGCTTAAGTCATTTCACGTGCTACTAAAAAACAATTTTGGAAATTGTCAGTCTACTGACATTTCAAAGACATGCAAGAACATGTCATTTCTATCCCTGATTTAACATGGATCATTAAAAATTCAAATGCATGTACATAATGTTTAAAAATAGCTCGGTCATATACCGATAGTACAGCAGTCTTAAAATATGTATAAATATAATAATTCACAAATTCACAAAATAAAATACATAAACTCTTATCACTTTGTTCCTATATTGTTTGTTGTTTCACACTGGATTTAACCTAAAATGTAAATATACATATTAAGTACATTTTTATAGCTGCAATAATGTAGCCCTCTCCCAATTTTTTTTTTTTTTGAGAGTATAAACATCAGATATAAAAAAGAGAGGGCTACATTATTGCAGCTAACATTTTTATTGAACTTTCATATATTTTTTCTTTAATATTTAAATCATTTATATTTTTAGGACTATTGCTGAACTCATACCTTTTCTGTTCTTTTTCTATGACTGATCGAATTTCTTCTAAAGATGGCACTCTTCCTAACCAGACAAGAATACGCAGATAAACAATGCCTATCCATATCTTGAAGTTTTCAGCTTTTATGCGGAAATCATAATTCATCATCTCTAGCCAAGCCTTGATCCTCCCCGTCCAAGAGATATCCTGTATACCAAACTTCCGTGCCCCTCGTATGGCACTGAAAAAAATATGATATCCCAGTGAAATATTTTCTGAACACATCAATGTTACCATTTTACTGTTCATGTTATCATCTAATAAAGAATGCTGATAAATCCAAAGCATTTAAGAGTCTCTAAACAACAAGTTGGTCTGCTATCTGATATATAGAACTGTATACCAGTACTATTGTTTTAACAGTGGTCTGATAATATGTTTTGTTTATTTTCAATTGCATAGTCAAATCTAGCTGCAATAATGTAGCCCTCTCTCGATTTTTTTTTACCAGTAAACATCAGATATAAAAAAATTGGAGGATCTACATTAGTGCAGCTAAGTCAAATCCATTGTTGGACCCAACTGAAATTTCTTCGTTTACTAAGTTTTTATTTAAAAAAAAAAATACCAGGGCAACAAGTAAAAATACAGTTGAATCTAAAATTTACCTTTTTGCCATAATCCCATATCTGTCTATGAGATTACCATGTTCTTGACAAATTGCCCTGATGGTGTTCATATTCCTATAAATATTCAAGACATATTAGGAATATAGGATGCTGTATAAAATACATAAACAATTATAGTTGGAAAGCATATTGGATACAATATTTTTAAAGTAATTTTTTTTATGGTAAGTCTTATAAATTCATTATATTTGTGGATTTTACAATATGTTGGTTCTCAAATCTTAGGCAGAGTTTAAAGATTATGTTTTACTATATATAATTAAAATGAGCAAATTCAAATAACACAGAATATAGATCAAGCAGCAAAAAGAAATGTGAAACAACATACAACTGGGAGATTTTTAATGCAAGTGAAATTTCTCTTCATATAACGAAATAAGCATTCAGCAAAATGGAGCAAAATTTGCAGAAGCAGACAAGTGTAAAAACTAACCTAATTATAAGTATGATAGGCCTGGGCATGTCTTTTAAGACTTGCATGATTTTATCAAAATGTTTCTGTGCCATATATTGCATATGTTTGAGATCTTCTTTGGTCATGTGACTTGGCAAATAAGTAGACGACCTACTAACAGGACGCTGGACCAGAATTTCACAAAATACATCGTGATCTAAAACATACAGCATTGAAATCCATCATTCATGAACTATAATTTCCAAGTTAATGTCCTTGCTCTAATTAATTAAAATAAATAAACTCTGCAATTCCGCCAAGCAGACCTGAAACTTTTAATGAAAACCTATTTTTTAAAAATGCTTATTTCATTATACCAGTGAGAAAAATTCTTCGTATTTGCATTGCTGTAAATCTGGTTTGATATGAGACCTATACCAGGTAGCTTACTAATTTGCATGCATGAACATAAAAACTAAAATGATATGTTAAAATTAAAACAAACAAATTAATTAAAATACTGTAAACATGGTATACTCTGCACAAGGCTATTTATTTAAATAGCACTACCGGTAAATTAAGGTATAAATAATCTCCCTGTATATGGTAATTGTTTTCATTTTGGATTCCTTTGATTAACAGCACTTGGAAATATCCACGAATACAGTCTAAATCTTTTAATTTTATACCCATATTTACAGCATTGCAAAACCACACACACTAAAATTGTGATTTTAATCAACATATAAAATACTATATACAACTTTACTTATATTGCAATTACCATTAGATGGTACATTAATTACACTTGTTAATATAATACTGCACTTAAATCTTATTTTAAAAAACGTCTTTAAATTCAAATACATGTTGTTCAAAACTCAAAAAATTCAAATTTTAAGGGATGTAATTCATGAATTAACAAAAGTTTTAAATTAAAAAAGATGGCAAAGTTTTAAAGCTGTATACAGTAAGTTAACTTCAATCTGGCATTTTACGGATTACACAGGAAGGAGAGTTTTTTATGGTTTAATACCTAAAAATAAAGAAAAGACCAGTAGGCATCTGTCTTAACACTAGACGGATTCGCTCATGCAGAGCATGGTAATCCTCCAGCCACTCAGCCTTGACTTCGGGAGAGAGCTCGTAATATTCCTTCTTGGACAAAATTTTGTGTCGAAATAAAGGAGGGGCCTTGTCAAACTGCACCCGACCTTGTTTGGTGAGGAGACAGAATACCTGGTAGTCTAATAAAAGTAAACAGAATTGAAGTTAGTTTATGATGGATGGTACGCCTCATCATGTGTAAAGTTTGGTTAAATTTTTTCCATGATCTGAAATGAAGTATGGTATATTTTAAGAAGCAGAAATAAATGGTAAATACATATGAATATATACTTAGTAAGAATATATTATCATATTCAAACATTGCAGATACATTGTATATTGTACTGAATATAGGAAAATACATTTGCATGTATGTCACTGGCTAAACCTATTCACCCAAGTTATTTCCCTTGTAGTGCCAAAATAAGATTTTCAAGCTAAAGGTTTCCCTTCATCCATCAATTATAGTATATCAAAGTATATCAAAAGCAAGAAATATTTATAACAAAAAGTAAAGATTTTCTCTGACATTGCATTAACAATATTTACAACAATTACCATATAATACCATACCATTATTTATCAGTAAGAGCTTAACTTGCAATTGTACCGGTACATCAAATAGTCATATACCATGTATTACACATTTACAGTGTATTACAGATTCTTCATGAATACATGTATTACAATTATATAAACAAACAATAAATTTAAGAATATGTGTAATCCAAAACCCATAACATGTATAGAGACAGCAGTCTCTGTGATGTGTCAGTAATGTTTTTGGGCTTTTGTACTTGACCACCCAACCAAAACCATCCCTGTATTATCACTTTACAATACATGTATGTGCTACTACGCTCTACTCTCAAACAGAAACCCATCCACCCCACCCCCATAAGAAAACCCCAAAGATATTTGATCTGAAATAGTACAGCCCTTTTTGTCCCTAGCTATCATTTACCATCCACTCCTAGGGCCTTGGAGAATTTCTGCATGTTGTCTTCCTTGTTGAGTACGATGGCCTTGTACAGACTACACAGGGACTGTCTATCATCTTGTGTCAGTTTGTCGTACAGACCATGGTCCAATAACACTAGCTGGGCTTGACCTTTCACATCCTTTCTGATAAACACTGTAAAGGATACAAAAAAGAATTTAAGGCACTTATAGAATTTGAGTAATATTTTGTTTAATACAGGGTAGTGTCAAAATTGAGCATCCCAATTAAAAAGAGGAAACACTGCTTTCTTAACTTGCTAAAAAAAAAGGAAAGAAAAAATATCAGTTGAATGTGTATATTAAAATAATATTAAACTACTACATTTTTTTTTTAACATAATTAAAGACAACAATATGTCTCAATACTGGAAAACTCCACTTGTGTAAGTTGTGTTCTAAGTTTTACTAACATTTCTTATAATTAGAGCAAAGGCATATTAAAATGAAAGCGAGCTTTTGTAATTAGAATAATGGATGACTAATATATTTGTTAACACTTTTTTACCATTTCCTGGATGTGGATCTGCGTGTACAAAGCCAGACAGGAAAATCTGATCGGCAAACGCCCGGCATAGCTTCTGGTCAACCTACAGAAAACAAAATTCTGGAATCATTTTGTACACACATTTGTATAAGGCAATCTACTCATGAATTACACTTTATCATACACAGATTTGCATTCTTACATACATGTAGTTTAATCTCTGGTTATTTTAGTTCAGGAGAAAGATGGGGTACATTGCTGCTAACCTATAGCATTAATTAATTACAGTACTAGTTATAAGTATATCTTTCAATAACTTACATCATACAATGAAAGCCCCATCTTTTTTATGGCATCTTTGTTGCTAATCTTGCACCCATCAATGAATTCTGCAGTTAGCACCCTCTGAAAATAACAAATCCAACAGATCAAACACTTGTTTTCTTTTACTGACACTATATATAGAGGTGTATGAATGTGAAAGGGTGATATCATGGACCAAACATTAAGATGGTCAAAAGCAAAGCAGAGAAAAGGATGGACAGAAATTATAACAGATTAGCAGATGAGAAGAAAATGGTAACCTTAATTTCAATAAACCAAATTTGTAAATCATTTGTACGTACAGTTGAGGTCTTGTCCCAGTGAACTTTTGGCACATATACATATTTAAGATGGCTTAAATCGCTCTGACATCTCTCAGAATTTTTTCCTTCATTCACAAAGTCTAACTCCTGGACTAAGGTATCTTTTAAGTCCTGTAGGAAAGAAAAATACATGCATAAGACTGAATTACCAACTTTTTAACCAGTAATTAAATTACTGTAAAATTTATTTTTAACTGAAAACTTAATAACCTGCAAAACCCAGGCAAATGCAAACTTTGGATGCATCCAACCAATCAACTTCAACAGCTGTTCACAGGTCCAGACATCACCAGCAAACCGGTCCTGTAGGTCTATGTACTGAACCTGTATTTCACAGAATATTACACATTTTCAATTCGTTTATAAGTCATGGTGCTCATGTTCAAAATATTAAATGTACCTTACTGTGAAATACATGTAATAAAGCATATAGTCACAAAAAAATACTCCAAGGCAAATTACCAGAATAAAAACAAAAATCTAATTTTTCCTAATCTTCACGACTGATGTAAGGGAAAACAATGTAACTGAATCATTTTTGGAACACTTTTGCTATAATTTTCAACACTGGTTTACTATCAGCCTTTTGTTTCAAGCTTGGTAAGATTAATCAACCAACCTTGACAGCCACTTGCTGTCCATCGTGAGTCTCTGCTCTGTGAACCTGAGCTAGACTGGCAGCCGCTATTGGCTCCTCTTCAAATTTCTTGAAAAATTCCTGAGGTTGTTTTCCAAAGTCTTCTTGAAATAGCTGCTCTATCTGAAATTATATCAGACACTCCAATTGAAGTAATTATTTCTTTTTTCAGAACATGCTCATGTCAGACTACCAGTACTACGTTTCATCTCATTAGAATTTTATCTCTATCAGGTCTGACTCCTCCACTTAAAGTATCAAAAATCTCTTCCCTGACACAGACTCTTCACAAACAGTTTTTAAAAAAAATGAATTCTTACAAAGAGATAGAAAATCTATTAGAGGAATTTGATTTTTTGTCTGACTAGTTTAATATGATCAATCAATGAGAGAATGTAAAAGTTAATCTTATAAAATTGGAAGATGTGCGCGGCAAATTAATTCTTAAGTCAAAGGGTTACAGGATGTTCAAAATTTGTTAATCCTTTATATGCAACTCACATCATGAGGTTTCTTTGGAAGAGCTCTGTCTTGTAAAACTACCAGAGTCTCCAGGTATTCCCTGGGCAGTATGTGGTTCATGGACACCAGTCCTTGTCCAAGTTTTACATAAAGGCCTCCATTTGCTAAACACCCTTCAAGTAGACGCTCGGCCGCTCTCTTATGACAAGGCTTTATTAATTCATTATACTCTTCTGAGTCTTCTGCTATGCCCCATAAGTTATATTTGTAATCAAGAGAAATCAGTGTTCCTATTTTAAGTGACCTGAAAATCATAAAAAATATAATCTACATTACTATTTGGTAAAGGAATACTTTCCTAGAGTTTAGCAAATATTCTTACAGCATTTTGATGAGATAGATACTGCCTGGTGACTATATAATATATATTATATAATAAGATTTTGATAGTTTGAAATTATGTGCTGCAAGGCACCAGTAAGCTAAAATTGTTAAATTGTATAACAACTCAAATTTCTACCACAAAATTATAATCACCATTGCATATTTTACATTTAGACTTTGATGGATACCATTGAAAAACATTAAAATTTTCCTTCACCAAAACCCATCTAAATGTACCAGCAAGTATACAATCAACATCTACATGGCAGATTTATTTCTAACCTAAAAAATCTTTTGATTCCTCCTAGAAGCACCCGTACTTTGCGCCTCTGGGGTTCATCTGCTATGGCATACAGAATACCACTAGAGGCTGTAGCACCACCGATTCCATAGAGCAGACCACGTCTGATCCTCCTCCAACCTCCGACTTTGCCACCGCCAGCCTTCTGTCTCAAGGATGCGGTTGTGTGGACCCAATGAGTGGAAAGTTGAGTAGGTGAGGAGAAGAACCTTAATGACTGGCATTTGATGCAGGATCTCAGCACAAGTTTCTCCATTTGTTACACATAAGATATTAATGATTCCTTAGTTGGTCTGTTAAGCAATAAGAGTATTTGTCAATCTTAGCTTTAGAATATCAGAGATCAGTTTTAAACAATCATAATTAATCTTTGGCAATAATCAATCAAAGTCATCCAGATAGAGTTATTTATAGTTATTAAGAGTTTTAAAAGTTTCAGGGTGTGGATTTATCAATCAATAAATCTATATTACATGGAGAACAAAATATGAATTTTATTTATCATTTATATAACCAATAATGGCAATATTACATGTAGCAAGACATGCTTTTCAACTTTATATTAAGAAATCTATAATATCTGTGCAATTAAATCACCATAACTAATTTATCATAAAAATATTATTGCAGAATGGATAATAAATTATGTTCAGGGATTTATCACTTGTTTATATACTCTATATATATTCTATACTCTGTCCCGAGTTTTTGCTTCCACCACATTTCGCTTGATATTTCGATAATCATGAATACCTTTGTGCTCAAACTACGTTCATCCACTAATATGAAAAATGTCCAGATTATGTGTTTTGAAATGCCCCCTCTACCGCTTCAGGTTTCAATACACATCCCAAAATAAAAACTCTATGGAGATTTTGCATTGCATCAGCCATTAATAAGCCCGGATGATAACGTTGAAAAATTGTGCGAGGTGTCCCGAGTACTTCCGAATGGAGAAAAGATGTAAACATTTTCCATTATAAATCTCCATAAGAAATTTGTTTTCGTTCCTGTGAACTTTTATGAGTGAAAAATGATAATTTGTCAATGAAGATATCTTGGATATTTTCCCTTTTATCGATTTCAACAGCATTTCTTTCACAGGTATGTGTATTTTTATTAAAAATAATCATAAAGTGATGGAAGCAACTAACAGAATATAGTATTATATAATTATGTCCCTGGTATGTTCACTATGTTGAAAGAAATTACTTAAACCAAAGCAATTAACAAAGGGTTTTGAGATGCAACATTTGGATTGTTTACTTCTGGTTCTATTATCATGATTATGTATACATATAAAACAGAGCAAGAGCTCACCCCTTTTCCTTGTATCTGCACTTCCCATCATTTTATGTATTGCAAAACATTATTTACATGATGAAAGCCTGTTTCTCATTGCATGCACACTGTTTCATCAGTTAATATCAGTATGCTCGGGGTGGGTTTTAGTATGTTTAGGCCTTTTATAAATTCTGAATGCTTCTTATTTTTTCGCATTATAACGTAAATCCTATTCTTGTAAAATTGTTACCTTGATCCAGTTCATGGACACGGTTAACCAAAAGCAGACAGACATCGGAGTTCGGACTGTCGTTGTGTAACCTCGACGTTTTTAACCTTCTCTATCAAAAGAACTCTTCTCAGGGACATTAACTCGTGCCTTTCGATGCGAGTAGCAGGTACCAATTTTGTTAATATCACGAGTGTCATCGTCAATTTAAATATTTGCCAATTAAATCACATTGGGTTTTTTTTATTTAATCATGCTAACAATGGAGATAATTTTTTTCCTCTCATTATTTAAAATTTTTTCTTTACATGTATTTTCTGTGTTATAAATGAAAAAAATTCGCCGCCGACTCGTTTTTGCTAAGTACTATGTTTGAAATTTATATATCATGCCATACCCAATTCAACGTTAGAAGATAAATAGAGAATAATACATACCCTTTTCCATATCACAGCTTGTATCAGCCAGAGACTCCAATATCAGCCCGAGGGTTGATATTGGTCGAGGGCTGATACAAGCTGTGATATGGAAAAGGGTATCTATTATTATATTTATTACATACTTTGTAATAAATTTAAAAAGAAAACCCATCAACTTGAACAAATTGATTATCATATCATTTGAAAAAAGTCTGGACATATACATGTATTTAATAAAAATATTAGTTCTTGTTTTAACAAACATGAAGCTTCAGAACGGAATTTTATCAGGTTTTAAAAGTTGACTGCTTTAAAACATTTGCTAGCATTTGAAATTTTTAACTGCACTTAAAAATGTCGACTGTAACTGAAAATGTTTTATTTTTCATCTGTAAACATGGAAAAATGCCGAAGCGAAAAAAGGCAGATCGAGGAGTTCCGCAAGGGGTGATACGGATCCGTATCAGCCCTGAAGGGCTGATAACCTGTATCAGCCCCGGAGGCCGATGCGGATTTTGTGATGTCATCTGTATCACATGTGCAAAAAACCTGTATTTATTACTAAGTATGTAATAAAACATTATACATGACGCAAAATCACTTTTAATATATTACATTTTTTGGTACATGTAAAAGCATCTCGAAACGTTTTGATACTGATATAATATTTCTGTGTACATTGTGATTTTTTTTTTTGAAGAATCTAATACTGTATAGAATAAAAAGGTATAGTATTTTATGGCTCTAGACGGTCACATTATACAGATGACATTCTAAATGCATATTCCCAAAATATCCTTTATATGATATACGTGTACATATATCAGATCTATGTCTCCTTTTGGGGGAATTGGAAAAATTTTAGATCTTAGATTTTTATTTAAGAATATTGATTAATAACAATAACATTTTTGTATTTTTTTTCTGTTGTTTTATATATGAGTTAACTTATATTTCATGCGTGTTTTGTATACATGTACTTTTTTTTAAATCATTGATTATTATACAACCTCAATATCGATTGTGTGATGTGCAACGTCCCATCGAGATTTCTCGGTTGTAACGAGACTTCGCCATAAACAACAACTTAGGTCAGGTCATATTAATCAGGCTTGTCCCCAACTCCTTTTATTTATTTTTTTAATTTTTTTCTCGTACAACATTTGTATACATGTAAATTATTATAAATAACATTCTTTAAGATTACATAATTTATATTAATGGGGAATTATCATGGTGTAAACTGATATGTTTATGTCAATAACCTTACCCACACCTCATTATTTCTATATCAATCAATGTAGGTTTTTCGTACGTACTTTCAAGACAACTGAATTTTCTATTTATACAAATGCTATAATATTTTAAAATATTCCTAGCCAGTAAATATGAAATAGTCTGTAGTTTAGTATGGTGGCATATCTCTGCCCCTTGTGTGCAAGTTATTTTTCTATCAAATATGTAAAATGCAATATAAAATGTTGACATGCAAAGAAAATTATATCAACATGCAACATAATTATGTTGACATGCAAGAAAAGTGCAAGCAAATAAGAATTATAACAAAAAATTCAAAAAAAAAAAAAAAAATCTCAAATATTGCTAACATGTGACATCCGAGATGCTAGATGCTACTTATTTATGTCGATATGAAACTTATGAATGTTAACATGCGAGATAAATATGTTGACATGCGACTTATTTATGTCAACATGCAACTTAGTTATCCTAACATGCAAGATAAATATGTTGACATGCAACATATTTATGTCGACATGCAACTTAGTTATGTTGACATTCAACTTATAACTTGCATATCAACATATTTATCTTGCATGTCAACATATTTATCTTGCATGTCAACTTATAAGTTGCATATCAACATATTTATCTTGCATGTCAACATATTTATCTTGCAGGTCAACATACTTTGTTGCATGTTGACATATATAAGTAGCATGTGAACAAAACTATATATAAGTTGCATGTTCACATAAATAAGTTGTATGTCAGCAAATTTATATTGCATGTTAACATAACTAAGGTGCATGTCGACATAAATAAGTAGCATCTAGCATCTTTTTTTGTAATGTATGGTGGCATATCTCTGCCCCTTGTGTGCAGGTTATTTTTCTATCAAATATGTCGACATGCAAGATAAATATGTTGACATGCAAGATAATTATGTCAACATGGAACATAACTATGTTGACATGCGAGAAAATTGCAATCAAATAAAAATTATAAAATATCTCAAAAATTCTCAAATATTGCCAACATATGACATCCAAGATGCTAGATGCTACTTATTTATGTCGAGAGTGCAACTTATTTATGTTTACATCCAAAATAATCATGCTGACATGCAACTTCTTTATGTCGACATGCAACTTATTTATGTCAACTTGCAACTTACTATTCTAGACATGCGAGATAAATATGTTGCCATGCAACTTAGTTATGTTTACATGGGAGATATATATGTTGACATGCAACTTATAAGTTGTATGTCAACATAACTAAGTTGCATGTCGACATAAATATGTTGCATGTTTACATTTATCTTGCATGTTAACATAACTAAGTTGCATGTCGACATAAATAAGTTGCATGTCGACATAAAGAAGTTGCATGTCGACATAAAGAAGTTGCATGTTAACATAGATAAGTTGCATGTCGACATAAATATGTTGCATGTTAACATATTTATTTTGCATGTTAACAGAAATAAGTTGCATGTCGACATAAATATATAGCATCTAGCATCATGGATGTCACATGCTAGCGATATTTGAGATTTTTTATCATTCTTCATATTTGATCGCAGTTTTCTTGCATGTCAACATAGTTATGTTGCATGTTGACATAACTATCTTGCATGTCGACATAATTAATAGAAAAATAACTTGCACACAAGGGGCAGATATATGCCACCATAGCAATTCTTATTTGATTGCAATATTCTTGCATGTAAACATAGTTACGTTGCATGTTGACATAACTATCTTGCATGTCAACATATTTATTTTGTATGTCGACATATTTGATAGAAAAATAACTTGCACACAGGGGGCACAGATATGCCACCATAGTTTATAGCAAATGTAGGCCTCAATTCTCATTATCAATGGACACTTTCAATGCATGCCTGAATGTTGATGCTCTAAAGACTGTCAAGGTGATGGGTATAAATTTCTATTTTACCAAATATCAAAATTAACTTCTTTTGCAATTCCTGTAATCCATAGAAAGAATAATACCATTATTCAGTTGTTCATACGTATATGTACGGTCGGACGTCTTTAGTTCTCAGCATGATTCTGTGTTCTATTTGTACATGTCTTTGGTGTCTTATCTAGATCTCTTCAAGGTATATAAAATAAACAGCCATAACAATGGGGAAAGGAGTCATCAGGTTATTCTATTGTTTCAATAATTCATTTGATTTATAGCATCCAAATTTACAATTAACAATTTACTTATTTTAAGTTTTCATAATTTTTCATTTTATTTAACATGTATTAATAATTTTTTCTTAGAAAACTAAGCTTGTTTATTTGCTTCAAATGCATAGAAAGGGACTTGGACACGATTTCAGCTCATAATTTTCCAATTTTTTTTCTCAATATTTTGTCTAGAATTGTTAATATAGTTGTTTTCAATGCTTTAACAAAATTTGAAAGTCAAATATCGAGTTACAAGCGTGTTACAGAGGTTAGAATTCTTTGTTTTGTAAACAAAGCACGAGTCCTGTTAATGTTTACATTTTGGTTGTACTGGTATAAATTTCAACTTAATGTTGCTGTTTGTTGTGATGAAATTATTTTTGAACCCAGTGAATCAGTCTATCTTGTTTTCACAAGTTATTTTGATAAAGGAATGGCAATTTCTTTACTTTACAGTATTTGTAAACAAATATAAGACTCGAGCTTTGTTTACCACTTCTTTCCTCTGTATCTCGCTTGTAACATGACTTCTAACATCCAAATTTTGGTGAATCATTCGAAATACAAATGTAAACTATTTTATACATAGAAATCAAAAATAAAATATTCATCTGAAATCGTGTCCAGGTCCCTTTAAGCAAGGAAAAGCGTAAAATATGTATTTATAGATTACTGCATAATGACTCTCCTCATTTTCAATAACGTGCGTTTAATCTTTCACAGGTTAGCCCTAGTAGTTATCGTGATAACAGCCCTAGTGACCAGTGTAGCCATGGCTTGTAGCGTCTGGAACGAGGGGAAGTCGTGTAACTGTGAGTGTGAGGACATCTCCATTGGATGCAGGGCCACGTGTCACAACATGTGTATCGGCGGGTGTCATGGCACCTTAGAAATCATCAACCAGAAACACTGCTACGACAAGTGCCACGCCGATTTCCAAGACTGCTTTAATTCTTGTTACTGAAACACGTTTTGTACTGTTGGTTGCGTAGTTAAAATACTAGAGAAAATCGTTGTTGTTATGTGTTGTAGGGTTGCGTATTTCCAAAAAATAGTTACGATTAAGTTGTCAATATTAATTGTCTTGAGAAATTATCCTCACGCACAACATTTGTTTAAAAGTTGGTCATTTATGTTTGATGGTATCGAGTTTAAAAATTAAAAAATTTACTGCGTACTTAAAAGTGAACATCTGATTCAGTTACTTTGGCCGTAAGTCCTTAATTGTTTTGTTTTTATAAACACTGCCCAGTTTTACGACTTTTACTTGTTTTCTAATACTTTCTTCGTTCTTTGTTGCAACGACAGACTTTATTTAATTTCTTAATCGCCTTCTCGTTCCGGCTTCTCAGATAAATTACTACATGTATTTATGTAATTTCTGAAAAGTACCGTGCAAATTAACCCAGTTTTTATACTCATATGAAGAACAAAGTGAACAAACTTTTTATCTTATTTTAATTCTTTTAATATAAAATAACAAGTATAACCATAAAGCACTCAACAGAAATAGCAGTAACAGTCAAAGCATGTACACAAAGATGATGATAATACGACATAACAAAGGAATGGATTTAACAACCGGTTTGGTCAGTCTTCATAAAATGGTGGCTGTTGATATGGTAATTTTCCATGATACCGAACAATTTTTGGGTCGTTGCATCGGGGATTGTTCTTGTTCGCGCCAATATCCACCCAAATTCAAAATGGCTGATTCCGAGAATGCTGGTACAGGAATAGATGAGCGTGTAGTGTTCATAATCTGTGTCTAACACCCAGTAGTTTCCATACGGAGCAGCTGCAAAATACAAAATCCTGACTGATGACATCTAACAAAACAAGTTGTTTGATAGTTTAAAACTACAATGTATATCAAGTATCTCTTCTAGAAAATAACATATGGTAGCCAAAATCTACAGTTTAACAAGATTAGAAACAGACCAATTGAGCAACTAAACAATCAAATGCTCTCCTTGATACAAATTGGGATATATGAATACGGGGTTTGCCTTAATTATGTACAAGTGTCGAGAGGTCATGTTTAGTCTTTATATTTCGTTAACTGCCTATCATCTGTTCCGTCCATAGCTATTCTACTACATTTTTATTCTTTTAAAAGCACAAGTTTACAATTTGCTGTTTTTAGGTCTAACGAATCGTAGATAAATGGACAATTTTCCAATAACAAAATTTAACTATTGACGTTAATGAGAAAATTCAAATTTTATTCAATCTCATATAAAAATTGCCTAAATCATGGTAGATTTTTCTGTAGTTTATTTTATCAATAGGGGTCGCAGACATATGTTATGGAATCTCATCATTTATTTAAAGTTATATTTGGTATGTTTGTCGCTCTATGAACACAATCGATTTTTAAAAAGAAGATAATAAGTTAATATTTGATTTCGAAGAGAAGCGATACTTTTTGTTAAATTGCAAATTCATAAAATATTAAAACCTCTTTTTCTTCATTGCAATAAAAGTATATACATGTTGTTTAAAAAATCACTATGCAAACGTCCCCTAAAAACCTTATGAAAATTTGAAAGTCAAAGTTATTCAAACTGGTTTAGAACTTCAAATTGCAGTTATTTTCATGATAGCAGAGCTCTATATTTTGCGCATCTTTAGCGTGAATGCAAAAACTTACCGGAAGCGAATTTGACCTTCAGTTTGGACCCGTCATTGACGTCAGGAATGTAGATGTCTCCTATAGCCGTACTGGGCATTCCGTCACTATACACAAGACAGAGGAAACCGATATACTCATTTTGGCAATGTTGGCAATTTTGAAATATATTATGGTTTCATGTAATGTTATTCCAGCTGTCGGGTACATGATCCGCGTATATTAATATAGGTCAATGGTCTGGTCAGAGACCTATATAGATAATTTATTAGACGTACCTTATAGAAATTCCGGTGTTGTTTACTCGGATGTGTCCGTCGGCTTTCAGTTGATAGTTGGCCTGGATACATTTCTGATTGTTCTCGAAATTGGCTTTAAATTTGTAAATTTCATACCATGTTCCAAGATACTATAAACACAAGGACAAACAATGAACATGTAACAAGCGTCAACGCATTTTGATTAAAAACAGCGTGCAGCTTTCTAAAACTCTTGTCTTGAAATCATGGTTTGCGTTTCAAATGAGGAAAGCTGTAACAATAAGAACACAAGACACGAAATCAGAGCCTTACCCTGGTCAGGTTGAAGTTGGCCACAGTGTTGGTGGTGGGACAACCAAGTCCCCCGAACACTTGAGCCTGGGACACAGCGAACAGAGAGGCGGCAATCGCTAGGAACATCATGGTTGGAGCAAGAACAAATTCACAAAGATATCCCCAAACATGTGGCTATTTATGTATCTACCCGGGGGAGCTCTTGGGGGATGAGGTCGACCAGACATGCAGAAATTCTAACCATTATTTATTTTTATCGTTGTATCCAAAATAAGCTGATGAATTACTAGAATTTCCTTAAGTTACATTACCTTAACTAACTCCCCCCAAACCCTCCCCCAAACACAACCCTAAGAAGGACCCCAACCCATTCACGTGTACGACGGCATGGTTTTTGTAGTTTTGTAATGATACTAGTTTCATAATGCCAAATATTTCTGTTGCTAGAATTCCCACTTGTAGTTGAGCACTAAGTCGGTACGTAATGGTCAACGTTCTAAAGAGAATTAACCATTCTCTGGGCTACTATATTACTACATGTAACATTTACCCATTACTTAGTTAACATTTCGACACATTCTAACGAATAGCGATATTTGGACCAAAACGCTGTTCTGATTCATTGCAATTGCAAAACATGCATATGTTTCTTATTTCACCAAATGTTTGTTTGGTAATGGACACAGGTGAAGATGACGTATGAGATATGCTAGGAATTTTGATTTTGACTTTACGTAATGCCTATAGGTAAATATATAAATTGAGGGTCCTTGCGTAAAGGGGTATTTCTTTCTCACTTGGTAATTATAGTTGGAGGCTGTAGAGGGGAGTGATGGTTTTGTTGTCAGAGTAATTCGTCGGCATACTAGTAAACGAATATTTTATGCGCTGCAAATTTTTGGTACACTTCCTTAAGAAACAGATCCAATCCAATTTGGATGGGGTGGGTGGGGGTTGGGGGTTGGTGCATTGTATTGTTCTTGATATAAAGTATATACTTCAATTTAACTTTATAACACATAGTTATGTCCAAACTTATTTTATTGACGTGAGTGTAAGTGTATAAAGTCAAATATTAACCTGGGTACTAGAAGTCAGACTGATGAAATCTAAGAACATACAATGACACTGTATTCTTCAGAAACGAAACTGATTAAAGTACAGTTGTATTGGGTTTAATTTAGAAGAACTATTATCGAAAAATAAAATGACATGCGTCTCATTTGACAGAATTTTTTTTACTTTAAAGTGTTGTTGATTTTTTTTTCAATATTGTCAGTTTCTTCATACAAAAGATGACGTATATCAATATAAAGTCAGGTTTCCCGCCATTATTGATTTAAACTATCCTAACACGAGTAATGATTTTTTTTAACCTGCAATGTTTGATACCTTCATACCTGCACTAAACACCAAAGATTATTGTTTATAAACTCAGAAAAATTACACAAATTGCGTAAAGACACGAAATGGCCTTCAATGAGATAAGGTCTATGTAGTCTATAACAATTAAAAAAATCATTTGAAGATGTTTTCTCTTGGAAGTGACTTTGGTCTTTGATCTTTTGACACTGTACTACTAGAATCAGGTTAGAATCTAGTTAACAGAACACTTTACGGCCGTAGAATGTGATTTACATGTACAAACAAGTAATAACATCCGAACACCCACGGACAGAGCATATCAGTTATTTTGCTCATCAAGTAACACACTATGTACAGACCTCTTCAACACACAAATATATTTCGGGGATATGATATGATGTGTACATATACATGCCATGATATTCTCCAGCTTAACAACTAGAAAAAGAGATTTATAGTATAAACTTACTATTGTCATATACATGTATACAGGTCCTTAATAAAAAAAAATCAGTTTGTTCAAATCATTACCTTCACGGTTTTACATGTATTTACAAATATAAAGATAAATATGTTCTTAAAAAACACCCCCCTCCCTCCCTGCCACCCCTGCATTTTCTGTCACAAGTCTGTTTCCTGTTATCTTCTGTCGTTATATAGATAATAAATAAAGTAAATATAAGTTTGCTAATATTCACGTATGATTTAAAATTCTACATTAAGATATTTTTAATTTTATTTCAATTCGTAATTTTTCCGGAAGTATCCGAATAGAAGGAATTTTCAGAATTTACACTGATGCTGCTGCTGCATGGCGGGTGGATTCGATTGCAGCACATTCGAGTAGGCTAAGATGATAATCCCTGACATCACTGGACCTGTACACTGTGCTCAATTAGATGCTTTTGTGTGTACTAGCTGTTGCATATCTAATATGTTTTACGGTGCTACCGTTCTGGCGAGCGCAGCAAGAATTACACATACTGTACCTTGCATCATTGTCAACTTATAGTTTTAGGTATCAACGAACGTCAAAGAATTTTTGAGAGAGTATTGCTCTACATTAAGTATGCCAAAGGTACTAATTTTAATGGTTATGATACATACAGCGCAACCCCCTACCCAGAGAGAGAGAGAGAGAGAGAGAGAGAGAAAGAGAGAGAGAGAGAGAGAGCGAGCCCTGTACCTGTTTGTAGGTGTGTAATTTCCCTCTTTTAAATTTAATGGTCTGACTTGTCACTATATGCAATATCTACATAATTTTTTACTTGTTTATTTTTTTTTTTATTCCTTTTTATTTAGTTCAAAATGTCCTATTGTTTATTTCCTCCCTACTCATATACTTACCTGCCTACTGTACATGCATGCACAATTAGTTTAAAAATGGATCAATATGGCAGTAAAGTATGGCTCTTGCTAGTATATATATATAAAATCTCTATATTAAAAAAAGATATGTCAATGAGGCATGTGTCGGAGACTATACTGAAATAGCCAGTAGACTCATTACAGATGTTTGATCCACCTCTAAATTTATCGTGGGAAATATAGCGCGAGCGCAGTGTGACGTCATCAATGACTTTGTTCGTCTTTGTTTACGTTTCTCGACTCAATACGAAGGTATGGAAGCATGTAACAAATCTTCTGAGTCTCGCCAAAGCTAATGCGGTACTCAAAACGTGTCTTCAAACCTTAAGACACCGTAAATTACGAGTTAAAAGTCGGCCATTTTTGGCATAGCACCACGGGTGAAAACATTAGAGAGCATTATGGGACGTAGACAAAAAATTTTGTTTGATGAACTGTAGGTTTAGCTCGTTCTTTTTCCCGCGCACACTGGTTCTTAGAGCTCGCTTCGCTAGCCGGCGCTGCGCGCCGGCGAGCTGCGCTCGCTATAAATGAATTTGTAATATGAATTGCTCGAATTTAGTTTAAGGTAGGCCCTTGTGGATGTTTTTATAGTTGTTACACGTTACAGGGGGTTGTCACGATTTTTTTGTCTTCTTACTATGTGACCACTATATTCTGTACTAGGAAGACAATAGAGGCAGGTACATGCGCGGATCCAGAAAATTTGTCCAGGGGGGTGGGGTCCGACGGTTATTTATGTTTTCCGGGGGGGGGGTTAATTTCATAATGTAAATTAAAAGAAATTTGAATTTGCAGGGAGGGAGAAGTCCGCCCCCCTTCTAGATCCGCACATGGGTCACATAGTAAGAAACAAAAATGTTTGCGATGAGCTCTTGTGATTATGGTGATTGCATGCACATAAACAACAAAATTAAAAGTTAAAATAAGTTTGTTAATGCATATTAATTGTTTGTAATTGATAATTCTTTTAAGTGACTATACGGAGTCGATTTCAAATGGTGAAAAACTTGATTCTGTAAAATGTGCCGTGAGCTGATTCTGTGCAGAAGTAAAGAAGATAGTGAGAGGAAATGTGCCATGGACAGTAAATTGTATGTATTCAGTCTTTTTTATATTTTTTCAATAGATTTGTACATTTTGTTATTGTATCATTAGATCATTACATTACAATGTGTTTTTTCCGAAAAAAAACCCTTTTGTCTTTATTTTGAGGTGGGAACTATATGGCAACATATCCATCATTGCCCAGAATATATAGATTTTTGGCTATTTTGACTTTAAACACCCATTCATCTTTTAATACTAACGTGTGTGCTTTTGCAGGGCAAATTGACATACTGATAGTTTAGTGATTAAATACAATGTAACATCAATTGTTAAATCTTCGTCATTTAATCCTATCTTCCAAATAATTGAATTATTAACTTTAGAAAGTTCAGTCTTGTAACGTTAACCCTACAGTTTGGATATTATAAACCTCTCAGAAGATCAAAAACTTCTTGGCGAATCAGTCTCTCATCAAATTTTTAAAAATTATTTCTTACCAAAGTTTTTATTAGCTAACGATAGCCATACATGTACCTACAAGTTGTAGGTAGAGATACAAACATGTCATATGAATATATTGGATACAGTTGTATTTATTTTTCCATTTTCATGAGCACCGTAAGACTGAAAAAAATATAAACATTGTAGTATTGAATGCATGTTTATGTTTACAAGATATGTTGACATTAGTTTGTTGTTTTTGATTGACATTTTTTATAAAACAGAGGTTTCGTCTGACCTTGAACTTGTATAAGCCCGGTACACTGAAATGTGGACATGACAGTTCAGGGGGTTGGGAAACTTTGTTTGATGCTAAAAATAGAAAGGATCTGGCATTATTTCAATGTTCAGCATCCCTATGTATTTTGATACACCATTTACTTTGGAAATATCTTTCCAAAACAATATTTTTATACAAAATCAAATTAATGAACTGCAACCATTAATGATTTCCTTAGCTCTTGGCTGATGGTAATGCCAAGGGTGGTTTGAATTGAGTTATAGTTGTTTTGGAATCGCATAAACATATGGATGATTATGGGGCATGTTAATCCTGATGTCTTTGCCACATATTGTGCTTGAATCTTTGAACTTTAGCTTGTTGATGGAGGAATTTTTTCTATATACCAGACTTAAGAGATGTTTATATTACTTCAGAACCTGTGTATTCATGCATGTACAGAAATAATGATATAGACAGTTCAGTTTTTGTGGTAATGATAGGAATGTTATCTATGAAAAAATGTGCCATCAACTTATGTTTCTCTTATTTTTAGTTCTTGACTAAAGTGCACATGCAAACACATAACGTTAAAGTTATACAAGCAATCGATTTCTTAATTGGTCAATCATGAATAAATTTAAAGTGAAAAAAAAATACTTTATGCAGTGTATGCAGATTTTTACCACCAATAATAATTTGAAAAGATTATCAATACCTTACACTATAGATATACCAATGGAGAATCTAAGATTGTTATTTGATTAAATTTTTATATAGGCTTTGCTAGATAGGTCAAAATATTTTATCAGTTGGATCCTATAATGTATTAAATTAACTTTATTCATATTGAAAAATGAAAAAACTATTTTGCACGTCTGAAATTAAGAAACATTGATGCCTAAAGAATATACCAGACTGTCACTGCATGCACGTTGGTGATACCGGTATATTAGTTCCTTTCAATTCAGAAAATTGTTAAAATTTTTCAAATAGTCAAATTGGAATATGTTATTGATTTATTAAACCATACAATTATGACATTAAAAGAGGTAAGTGTTATACAATGTTGTAACAAGTAAACAGGTTTTCTTTCTATTCAATGATCTGAAGACAGATGGTATGTTTCTCATTAAGAAATAGCAAAAATAAAACTGAGATCCAGATGAAATAGGAGTTACATTCTAAATGCAACTCCCCTTACTCTGTATCATTAAATTGGTATAAAAATATGGTTGGGTATTTACTTGACTAGTATGAATTGGGTTTTGGGGTTCATTTATCAGGGAAGTTGACTTTTGTCCGTAATGCATGTATAGAATTTTACAATTTTTAAAATGACAATTACCTTCACAGACAGTATATTTTTCTAAGTTCACAAGTCACTGACCATTGATGAAAAGGATGCAATATCATAGACATATATTCTGGCCAAAAAAAAAATGACCTGCCTCCCAGAATATAGAGATTTTTGTTATGATATGAAGGCATGGGGTGAATATTTGATATTCTGGTTTTTGTGTACTGACTGGTAAGCATCTTTCATTGTATTTCACACATAAACAATGGACTTGATAACTTTCATTTGTACCGAAATGGTACTACTCAGACTTGACAGCTGACAAATTACAGGGAATCGGGTAATGGACTCCCTGGGGCACATCCAGGCTTCAGTTTCTGGGGTGAATGGTTATAGTGTTACATATACATGTATATATATAATCATACAAACAGTAATGCATATTACTGTACCAAAATGATGTGGGGAGACCGTTGGATGAACTTGTGAATTGTAAATATTGTACCAGACATCGTAGTACATTAAAATATTGTAAGGTAAGACAATTTTTATTTCAGTTGTTAATAAAATCAGAGCAGTAATGAAATATACTGACCAGCAAATAGTTAAATTAGTTGTAAATTTCATGCAAAGAATCTGTATGGATCAATAAAAAAAGTTATTTGATACCTGCACCACACGTGAATTAGTTGAAGTTGGTAAATTGATATCTGTCTGTCCCTGGCACAAGGATTTAACAATGACATCAGAGATTTTTTGTTTTCAGCATGTATTATCAGTAATGTGTATAATTATTCATATAAACAAAGAAATAAATTCCCCTTTAGTTGTTTTGTCAACGTAATTGTTCATATTGGCATTTCTCTTGTACTGGAAGAGGAGGAGGAGGTTAATAGCATCATAAAAAGAAAAGAAAGACGCAGAAACAAAAATTTAATTGCTGAAGACGCACCTATTGGTTGATGTGTATTGATTTGGAGTTGCAGATCAGCTCTCCATATTAAATTTAGGGTACAGGAGATGTAGTTCTAAGGAATTTGTAAGTAAATGAATTCATTTTAAAAGTGATGCTGTACTGATTAAAGTTCTGTTTATTTCATTATAGAAAGAGGACAATTACATTTCATGTGATTGATAACTTTAATTTTCCACTGAGTGCACATACTTTGTATTATGTGCCTTGTGAATTAGGGGATTGGTGGTGATGTTTAATTACGGTACAGTGTGTAAAGATAAGATGTATAAGGTGTATATAGAAGCTGTTACTAGTATATATAATGTAATAATGATTAATGTTGAATGAAATAAGATGTTTTTTGGACTTTCGTACAAGCCAAAGAAATCTTTTCTTAGTTACAAATATATAGAGCAAATAAATCAAAGCATTGACGTTAACATTTGATATAGTATGTGCATGTACTTATATACCAATGAATCCTTACAGATTGTGCTTAAGACAAATCTTTTAAAAAATCTACCTAAAATAAATAAAGAGAGAAAAATTTATCAAACCCCACTTAAGGTAATGATCCATACGTCACAAAACAACGTCTGACGTAATTCACGCGTTATTACGTCTTTTCCGTGCCCGATCTAATCGAGACCTAACGCTAAAAGGTGTACATGTGTTTCAAAACAAAAAAATCAAGCTGACCTAGAAATTAATTCAAAACAAATCTATGAAAAATCCTGAAAACTGCAATCAATTATATAGCCTATATTACTCAGCGAAATGAAAAATTGACTGGGTTGTGACGATTGAGTACTCATTTTGAAAATACAGACCGCTTACTTTTGTCCTGCATAAACATCAATTCCTTACAAGGTTGAACTTAATCCAATTCTTTGAACGTTAATCCCTGAAAGTGCATAAACATCCTGACCGAGATCTATATTCCAGTGCATAAGGGAGATAAATACACAAGGGGAAATAATTTGACTTATTTCATCTATATCCTATATTCGCTTAGCAACGAGCATAGATATATTTTCCACAAAAAATGTTTTTAGAATTAAAATCATGCGCTTAAGAAAAGTTATTTCATTTTAAGAACAGTCTTTAAAACCAGTAAAAAAAGGTTGAATAGAGGTTTTGTCTTACAGGCATATATCAGGTAGTTAGCATTATCCACGCGTGGGACTGCAATTTCTAAATACCGATCTCGATCCATAATACTTACCGATATCCAAAGATACAATCTTTTGCGGATTAGATAATACAAATTGATCAACAGTTTGTTTAAATCATCTTTTCTATTTAACAATAATCTAAACATATTTTTTAGAGTGATGAAATAATAAACCTATGCACAATTTAATTTTTACGGATCTTTTTTCAAAATATATATTTTAATGATTTTTACCCAAAATACGCCCATTGTGATCCTGAAAAGGCCGGTCCCTTGGGTAATTTTATTTCCAATTGATTAAGGGCGTTAATGTGTAAATAATATCAAAATTTTAGAGAATTCTGTACGTAAATAAAATTATAAGAGCTTAAATTCTCTTTGAAAATTTATTTCATTTTATCTCATTTGTATGCAGATTTATCTATTTTTGATAAATAAGCAAGTGTAACATAAAATATTTTGTTTTGAAATAATAATTCCTTTTTTTTACATAGGATATAAGTCAAAAAATTATTTTGTGAAATTCTAATTTCAGGCTTAGGCTTATATTCTTTATGTATGAAAAAGCGCCATTTTCTGCAATCGGTTCTATTTTTAGCAATGACTCTAGCTTTTATTATACCGATGGACCACCCAACAGGGTAAAATTTGATGAGAACATATCCTCAGATACATGTTTGAAAAATATGAAAAAATTCTGTACGCATTTTATTTATCTAGTGGGGTATGGACCATTACCTTAAAAAACAAAACAAAAACCTAGTTCAGCAACTCCAGCAAGTAGATAAGTAAATAAGTTAAATTTATGATTACATCATAACTTAATGTAAATGTGAACATCATCATGGCACTTTAGCTGTTATAAATTCAAAATATTATTAAAGCAAATAGTTAATGATTGATGGTAAAAATTCGAAGCTTATTTAATTCAAGAGGAATGAATTAACTTTAGAAATGTTGATGCAAGAAGTCAGTTCAATTTCAGTGTCATTTCAAAATAGGATTGGTTCGCAGTAGCTTTATGTTTAAAGAGCAAGAGGCACACAGGGAAATAAGAGATTTCAACATAGAGTATATATAACAATAAAGAACTGGCATTGACTATTGATTTCACAGCAGCTACTGGAATTGATTGGCAGTTTTGAAGGAATTATAAATTTGTGGAGGCTTACTAGGTAATTTACATTTGCTAGTAAGGTAATTTGACTAAAATGCAAGTATATTTGTTCATGTGATTTTTATTCGTTGGTATTTAATATTTCGTTTGCCTGATATGTTTATCTTTATTTCTCAGTCGTGACTGCTTTACCTGATGTAATTTGATGCTGTCAATCTTTTTTCTGAGAATTGAATTTTAAAGTTTATGAGGCTGATCTATTTATAAATACTACTTTTATAATATATTAGACCAAAAAATCCATATGTGTAGGATATGTGCAAGGCTATTTTGAAAGATAAACCAAACCATCAGCTATTGTATAGGTCAGTTGGTTATTTATTTAGTTAAATTAGAAGAAAAAATGAGAAATCTTATAGTCCTGTATTTAGAAATTCTTTATTTCTAGGGTAAGTTATTCTAGCTTCATATTTCACAGATACTGTAAAGTAAGTTTTGTTTGTGATGACATTGTAACCTGGATTTACCTGCAGTGAGAACATTTTTTACGGTGAATGATTTTTTGTGACTTATAAAGTAATACACGAGACATAAAAGGACTTGTTCATGGCAAGAGATATTCTTGACTACTGTATATTAAGGTTCCTACATGAGAACCTTGTGAAATTTTTCTTGTAGGCCATACAATTACAGTGGTCAGCAGCATTTGATTATGGTCAGCGGTATTTGATTATATACCGGTATATGTGTGGAAAATTGAATATATTGTTTTGGCACATTTTCGGTAATCCAGTGGATACCTTTAAAAAATTACAATGGCAGGAATGCATATTTTAGAGAAATACTGATATTAATACGAATTAAGGTATTTATCCATTGATGAGATTTGACTCGTCATATGTGTGCTGTATGTTGAGTGCATCACCAGAATTTTTATTACGAAAATGCATTCTCTAAATATAATTCTTGATTAGGAGGCTGGATGGTCAATAAAACTAACCATCATACAGATCTACTCAAAATTTTAAGACATGATTCGTTAAGCTATAAGCTACTACTTCATAAAGAAAAATTCCATATATTTTATCTTTAAATTTTGGTATTTTCCCTTATAATCATATAGAGCTCTTCTAATGGAGACCAAAATAGTCTAAAAATGGCCAAGACCATCGAGTCCCCTTAAGGTCTACTTACTTACTGTAAAAATTAAAATGAAACTGAGACAAAACATATAAGAATGAAATGTGTTACTGTTTAAATACCTTTCAAAGGAATGCTTTCTAATAATTATAAAGGACGTAGCTATATTAAGGATCAGAGCAGTGTAAACAATGGAATCATTGTCCCATGTTCCTGGTCGTGGTGCAGGTTTTATGCGGACAATGGCAAGTTTCAGTTGTTGACAGGATGCACTGAACTTTTCACTTTGTATTGTATTATACAGGTTTTATTGTACAATGTATCAAATCAGTATGAATTCTAAAACCTCTGAACCCAGTGGACTGAAAGGTGAGATGATGGGATGTGATATTAGCTTGGATAGATACATGTATATTCAAAATGCCTTGTCAAGGCTGGAATTTTTTTAATGGCTGTCATCAAACCTCTTGCATTCCTGTTTTGGTTGAGGTCTAGACGATAACTGATGCAATGAAGATACAGGTCAAAAGGTTACTTGAGGGCAATTGTTGTTGCACTCTGCTTGTTGAAATCATTGTATGCATGCACATGAAATTGTTTTTCAGTCTTCTTGGTTTTCAATTGATGTGGAACTCTACAATGGCTAAGGTACAGACAATAATATAAAGGTACAGGATTTCTTTGTAGCTATCAAAGACCATGTTTTAAATCTGTTTGCTGCCCAGATGCAATCTGATGTTGTTTTGTTTTTTTAATTCAAACTCCTCACTAAGTTTTCTGGGAATACCATTTACATACATATAAATTGAGAAATAGATATCAGTTTTATTGTGACATAATGTAGGATCCGACCACGAACACCAGTACCTTACTTTGACAATCAACCCACGCTTTTTCAACTCAATACAAAAAAGCATTGACGACGATGTACTTTCCAGAATAATGTATATATGGTGAATCGATTTGAACTTCGTTTAGTATTTAAAATCCAGAATTATATTTTAATTGATTTAATTCAATTTCGGTTCATATTTAACCATAAAAAAATATGAATCTTAAAAAAGCAAGAAGAAATATAATTGACTTTTAAATCTTACATTAATAATAGAGTACTCTAGAGTTTGGAGCCAAGATTGTGGGATTATTACATCATTTATAATTATAAAAACCTCAGCCAATTCTTGTCAGGTTAATATTGACATTTCTTCATACACAAAACAGTGACATTTTTCCAATTACGAGCATGTTATGTTGTTTTTCTAAGTCATATATACTTTAATTGGATGTAATTTATGCCTACATTACCCTGATAATCCAGCATTAAGGTTTTGTTGTTGCCTCACTTGCATGTAGACACAGCATGCATTTGAACTGTCAGCAGAGTTATGGCCCTTGGACTTTTGATGTTTTTATTCGACTGCTCAGTTTTACAGGAACTGTATTGATTTACAGTGATATGTTATTTTTTATGTATTCTTTCTGATGCCTGCATGCCCAGATCCATTCAGTATTTTAGGCTTGCAGCTAACAGGAAGGGCATTTTAATATTAAAAAGTCAGCATGCACATCATCTAATGTTATAGATACACATTAATTTTGAAATTATAGTGTTCTTATAAGATATTTTAGTGTTCCAGAACAAATATCATTCAACAACAATGCAAAAACATGCTTCAGATGATATGATGTCTAATAAATATGTTTCAGTTCTTAATAAAATATGGCTGGAACAATAACATACATGTAGAGCAAAAAGTTATATCCATATTTATTTATATTTATGAGCTATAAATAAAAATCAATAATCATGTTATATATACAAACCATAAATAAAGCTTAATATTGATATTTCTGAAATATTAATTTTTCATTTGGTTGAAGTATATGCATGTATGTACTTGGAGAAAATGGTGAATTGATCAAAGTTTGTAGATCCCAACATTACAGAAAACTCTGGTAAAATCATGAATTTGTTCATATATGATTTTAAAAAAAAACAACCTTGAAGATTAAACCTTGAGTATAAGAATGATACATGTATTTGAATGTGAATTATACTCTGTCCCGACTTTTTGCTTCCACCACTTTTTGCTTGATATTTCAATACATTGTAATAGTAAATACCTTTGTGCTCAAACTACGTTCATCCACTAATATGAAAAATGTCCAGATAATCTGTTTTGAAACGCCCCCTCTACCGCTTCAGGTTTCAATACACATCCAAAAATTGAAAGTCTACGGAGATTTTGCATTGCATCAGCCATTAATAAGCCCAGATGGTAACGTTAAAAAATTGTGCGATGTATTCTGAGCGTATTCCGAATGGAGAAAAGATGTAAACATTTCCCATTATAAATCTCTGTAAGAAAATTGTTTTCGTTCCTGTGAAATTTTATGAGTGAAAAGGGATAATTGTTCAATGAAGATATATCTTGGATATATTCCCTTTCATCGATTTCAATTGTATTTCTTTCACAGGTATGTGTATTTTTATAAAAATCATCAAAAATTGATGGAAGCAATAACTTGGGACAGACTATAGATATCGATATCAATGAAACGAGTGAAAGTTTTACATTTTCATTAAAAAGTAAATATACCCAATATATTGATGAATCAAACTTGCACGCAAACTAGCAATAATTTTCTGATGAAATTAATTAGGGTGATTGTAAAATATTGTATTTGATTAATTACTTCTTTTTGTAGCCTTTGTCAGACAAAAAAACAGGTCAATGAAGTCTGATTGTTAGTAAAAAAAAAATCAATGTTTTTGGAAATAATGGTAAATTTTTGTCATTTTTTGTGTATAATTAACTGTTTGTTGGTAATTTTGGGAAAAAACTCTTAAATGACGTCAGTCATAAATGATTACAAGGTACTCTGGGTATTAGTTCTTCTCATTGACATGTGACAGTACATGTATATTCATTTGTTAGCTTTGGAAAAAGTAATGGATTCAAAGATTTCTAGCCGAAAGAAATGCAATTATTTTATTGTGACAGCATCTCATAATCAAATAGAATTGTATAAACTATATTCATAGGTATATATTGCCACAGATGAATTATGAATTGTCATTACCATACTCTATGTCTTGTAGGATTCATTGTAATGGTACATATAGGTGTTTATTACTCATATACTCCAGATTGGTGGCAGGTTATGCCATCCCATGTTAAGATATAAGGCAGTGGCAGCTAAAACTGCTGATGTATGAGTTGATGTTCTATATGTTAGGACAAGAGCGTAGTCTGGTGTACTACGAGGTATGAGACAGGGTACGATTGACATGATGATAAGGTGACAGTATATAGCCATGCTGTCAACTGACAACTTAGATAACTTTGATCTTGGGTAGTGGAAGGTGGATTATACAAGTGTGTGCATTGCATGATCTCATTTTAGGAGGCTTTTTTCAGGTAAAAGTACATTTCAAACACAGAAGAGTACATTTGAGTATGATTTATTGCTTCAATGATGATTTTTTCCAAGGTTACACATTTTTAAATGCAAAGCAAATGCATTAATTTTCATTCATGCAAGCTTATTAATTTAATTACATTTCTCTAATAGACTTCTTACGTAAGTGAAATTTTGAAATACAAACGTATTTTAATTTAGTTTTTTTTTTTTAAATTTTCATCTGTATATTAAGATGTTTTTGTTTAGAAAATTTCTTAGTTCTATTTTGTAATCATGCAGTATCATTTACAAAGATGGTAAAGATTTGAATAATGAAGTTTCCTGAACTATACGTCCATAATCAAATTCTCTTTTGATGTGTGTGGACCCCAAATCATGTTATCTTGCACGTACAAAGCAGGGTTCTCCTAGTACAAATGCTTTCGCTCATGTACGCTGGATATGCATGCACAAAAATTGATTTACTCTCACTCACGTTCCCTTAGATGACCCTTCAATCAATAGGTCAAGGGTACACCCGTAAAATGTAGGTAATTGACAAGAATAATTGGATTATTATCTGTGACTGTTTCCCTTTTGGATGGTAGTAATATTTAACTTTATACATTCGAGCTGGCTGGTGCTCCCTCTTGAGATATCTATATTGGGACAGTCTTATATTGATTGGAGGTATAAATTGTCTGGACACATATAAAGATCCTGGCCCTTCCTGGTTCTTTATTGTAATATGGTAGAGTTACTGATTGCTAGTTCATATGTCAAAACTGATTATCAGTAAATAGGATATTTACATTCATTTTCCATGCAATATGTACAGTAAAACTCATTTTGTGCTAATATGGATATATTAGAAAATTCTTGAATCAACATGTAGCAATATTTTATAGTTCGCTAACACATTCTTCAAAATTAATTGTAAAATGGTTACTGGTACTGTACCAGTTATCGGGTAAGACCAGTTATCGGCTAAACATAGAGTTCGGGTTAATAGCATGCGACTATCTGAGATTTTTTAATTCAGTGGTCTGTTTAGAATAAGGAAAAGTAAGTTTGCTTGAAAACTTTCTTGAATATGTTTTAAACATGCGCTTAAACGATCAATGTTTACCGCTGATTTTACATCTTTGCACTTTCAGCAGTGGGGGATGTGAAGTAATCAGTTAAAAATAAAATTTAACCTCTTTGTAATACGTTAGTTAAAATTCAAATTACATTTGAGCAAAGTATAAAATCAACATGTACAGGGATTTTACTATGTTATTATCATGAAGCCGATAACTGGTACAGTAAATCGTCAAAACTCGGCAAATTTGGGGCGTGCTTAAAATCACAGAACAAGATGTTTTTGGGGTTCTAAATAATGATATAATCTAACAGATGGATAAATAAGGGATTCACCATTTAACGTATGTTAATTGTTATCCTAAAGTATCAAGAAATAAGGAAATACGAAAAGAAAACGTTAAATTTTAGCCAATAACTGGTACAATGCCAGTATGGTTATTATAAATGATCAATTTTGATTTGATTAAATCAATTTTCAGATAAAACAAGGGGTTTTTTGGGGGTCACATATAGAACCCAAGAACAAAAAGCATTATGTAACAAGATTTGAAGGTCCCAGTAATTTAGTTTATCATATGAATTTGACAATATTTGGTTAGTATTTATTTTGATATTCTCTACAATAATGTAACTACAATCAATTTCTACTCTATCTTGTTTCTACTGTATCAACGTATCTGATCAGCAAAATTCATAAGGGATATAAATTTGTGGTAGCTAGAAGTTGTATTCATCAATTTTTGAGGCTTTATAGATTGTAATTATATATAGATTATGTGGCAAATTGTTCATTATGATTATCTTTTGAGGTAATTGTTCTCTGAAATACATACTTGTAATGACATTGTATGAGCTCATTCTGCAATTTGTACCTGTTTATAACATTGTTAGTACCAAGTTTTGTTGGGGGTTTTCAATATTTTTTGGAATACATTGTAATTAAAATGCACAAAATTAAGTGCAATGCAAACCCAATTAAGGCAGTCACTTTGAGATGAAATGATCATGTTTTTATGATCAATATACATGTATACTGAAAGCTACATGTACAGACAAACTTCGTTATCTCGGACTGTTTCAAAACTTCAAGATAACCGAGTATTCATTAATTGATATCAAGGGTAAAATACTTAAAAGAATAAGTGGTTGGGACTTACAAATAACTTCGTTGTATCCATTGTATATGAGAAATCAGTTTAGAGATATCAACATTTAACTGTATATTGTTATATGTTAATAGAGATATTGTGGGTGGTCGAGTCTGGTTCAAGTGCCCCCAAAATGATTAATAATTAACACTAATGTGCATTCTTTGTGTGCAGAGCTTAGAGGTATATGTTTGACAGATTCAGGATGCTTTTCATTATAATTCCGAGACTTGAATCGACTACACAGTCATGAAGAACAAAGGCTGCATGGGGTGTAAGAATATCGAAACAACAGGTTTCCTACTGTTTATAGGATGCACATGTTATAGAAACTAACGTAGCTATTGACTAAGGCAACAACACCAGCCTCACCTTGGAAGAAAATAAGGGCACAATCCTTCAGAGAGCCGCTTTCCTTGTTGTCGAAAATATTTTTTATGAAAAATTACTGCCCCATTTTGCGACCTTGATGTTTAAGAAGCAGCAGGGAAAGTAGCGGGGTAGACCTTTTAGGAGAATTAATCGGAGAGATGCTAGTGATACTAAACCACTGTGTCCCATTTATGAAAGTTTTTAGGTCAAGTTGACATATGTTTTGTCACTGATCAAAAGTTGTAGTAATCTCTGTAAACATTAAAAAGAAATGCATGGGTTTACAAAGAGATTAACCCTGTTTTTTGGGCTCTTGAGATTGACATTTTGAAAACATTCAAACGAGCGATTTACCTTTTTGAAAGGACTGGTATGTTTGATGGGTAATTTTTTAATAGTGAACCAGTTACTTGTGACAATATGATCTTAGACTATTTACAATCACTGTGCCCTAATCTTATCCCAGGGAGTAAAGCTCAACTATAAGAATGTAGTCCTGAAAGATTGATGACAATCTATGTTTTGAAAATATTTGCAATGTTTTAAATTTAAAATGTACTAGCATTTGCAGTAAACTCACAGACACAATAAACATAAGCCAATCAATTTATCAAGCAAGCAACCATTGGCCTGTAATGAAAAAAATCAAATGATTTAATACGATTTATGAGCATATGTCTGTGTGAGCATTTGTTTGATAGTTCTAACATCATAATTATTAATAGAAGTTGAAGTTTAATTCTAAACAGTGTTATAGGCGCACAAAATGCTTTTGAAAGTGATATGTGCAGGTCAACATTTCCATAAGAAAAACTTAACAAAATTGTATCCATTAATGATGAGTTTATATACCGGTATTTCTATAGATAAGATATTTCTCAACCATTGGATTAATAAGATGTTTTTGAAGCTAGTGTTTTCTGTTGGGGCATTCTTGTCACATTGATACATCTTGTTTGTTTTTTCTCTATGAAAAATGAACAGATTGAGCTGTTCTGACAGGTTGGACATCTAGGGTTAAGACAGGGCAAACCCTCATTTTCTGCTGTCGGAATGTCTCTTAATATCCTGATGTGCATTAAGTTAATTGTCCTGACAGAAAGGAGAACAAATGAGCAGCTCTGTACCATTTAATATCCTCTCAACCTTCTCCTAAATGTGTGCTATGGGGAAAAATAAGACATTGCACAGTATTTGTACTGCATTGTTCTGAAAACTGTCATGCTGAATTGCAGCTATGCAATTGCATAATAAATGACAGGTATAAATGTTGCGATCTTAATCCAGTTCCGATTGTTGTCCCTTTACAGAACAAATAACGTGTATTGATTGGTAGGTTTATGTCATCAAGGTGAAATCCCATGCAAAATGGCACGTTCTCTCTCAGTTTGCTAGCTTACTCAACTAACTCAATCAAATGTGTATGTACCAGTGCCTTCCTTAGATACACTCATTAACCTTGTCGTAAGTCCGTATTTGGAATAGGACGACGTGTGCCGCCCATGCACTAACGCTCATTTTATTCTGAATTGAATTTTTTGCATCTACTTGCCCTTTACTGTGAGCTTCATTTCCCTGCAGTCATTTGGATGCACAGCAGCTGTTTTTAATTTTTCAATGATAAAGCAGGTATAGTACAAGATTATAGCATTGATAATATTGATGGGTAAAGTTTGCAGTGCAAATGCATAAATGTTATCAGTTTGATCATTCTTACTGTTAATTTCATTAAATGACGTTGAAAAATATTCCCTATTTTGTATAAGATTGATTTCAGAGAAATATTATAAGTTAAAGTGGTCATCCTTATCCCATTCCTAATTAATAATTATTGCCATGTTTTACGATAAAGGTATTGTATATTAGCCATAAGTAGCAGTTGGGAACAGTACCCTTGTTATGATCGGTATAGACTGTATTTAATCTGCCTTAAGCTGTGTGTCCAGTAGCTCATACATTCAGGGAATCTCTTTTCTATTGATTGGAGTATTTGGAAGGTTTAACAGTGGATGTCATTGAGATTTAAGAATCAGTTCCACGCGAGTTGCTGAACAGCACACATTCACTCCGAGTCTCAGAGTAAAATCCAAACAGGGAGTGGTAAGATGAAATTATTTTTTTTTTTTGGTTTCTGCTCTGTAGAAGGTATTGGTGACAATTAAAGCTTTTAGAATTAGTTGCTTTTTAATCAATTTAAATTGCTGGTAAAATTAAATTGCAGTTTTAACGATAAAGAATCTTCTGATTAAACTTTTGACCTCCACCGTTCAATATGGAATTAGATTGATTTTCATCGTTTATTTTTTAATTTTTTTTGGGGGGGGGGGGGGGGGGCTTTGATGTGTATCAGTACATTATTGTACTAAGAAAATTATTGGAATGATTGGAATTTTAGATCTAAATTAGATCTGAATTAGAAAACTTGAATACCACTTTAACATTTACACCATATGCTTATGATTAGTGAGTGAATTAATTCAATGTACTTTTTGTTTTTGTACTGTTGTTTTGGTCTTGTGATGACCTTGATATTCTGTTGACCATGTTGAATTAGCCCAGTTTCTAGCGTTCTTTTTCATAAGTATCAATATTAGTATTGTGGCCTTTATTATAATGAATAGGGAAAATGGTTTAAAGTTTAAAAGGGTTATTGAAGTTTGTTGTCAACTCAAACATTCCATTTTGTTATTCTATTGGTATTTGGGAGTTACAAACGGACCCATTCCTCCCTTAAAGTGGTCTGTATTCTTTGATTACATAAAACAGGAATAAGGTCAGTTTGGTTTATCAGATTATATACCCCTGGTTCTTATATTATGAAGCAATTTTTCTCTTCTGTATATATATTGAAGAAGTCAATATTTGTAACTACATTGTAGCATATGGAAAGAAGAATGTCAGTGAAGGGGAGAAAGGGTTCATAATATTGTTTAACGCTTATATAACATGTATGCATTGTACGTCAAGCATAATTACCGGTATATGTTATGTCAAAACTTTAACTCAATGTTTGACAGCTTTTAATTGTGTAAATTTTACGCATACTTTTCAATTGTGTCCAAATTGAACATGCATGATGATTGAATTTTGTACCATGGTTAATATTTCTGTTGAAATTATCTGTATAGATGTACATGTATATATAAAAACAGACTTTCTCGGTGTGTAATTGATGTGTTGGTATAGCTACAAAAGAAGAAGGGGAGTTTTTAATTAATTTCCAGTGGTGGTTATTTGTCAGTTAATTGCAATGAATACAAGGTAGTTATTTCCACGAAAAAGAAAGTTGTCCATTTTTCAATCAGTACAATAAGTTCCATATCTAATCGCAGCTATTGAATTAAGGTAGTGATTGAAAATTAATGTAAATGCCAATAATTATGTGCTGCTTAAAAAAGTTACCATGATAAATTTATTTGGAAAATCCCTCTTTATGATGGATATTGTTTGATTCTTCCTTCTGGCAGTAGTTAAGTTTCTTAATTGAATGTGCGCAAGTTAATCAGATAAATAATAAGCCAAAGAAGCAATTTTATATATGTGAAAAGATTTCTATAGTGATCTCTGATCAGCCATCATCAGGAGCTTTCACCATCGCTTTATGGGAACTCTCCACGGCAAGCCTACTTGCTTATCATGCAAGCATTCCTTCAGGCTCTAACATCCCACAGGAATATTTGTAGTAAATCACAGCACTAGATCTTCTTAATAAATAGATGGGACTTTTTCCATATCTGCTGATCAGTGGCAGATATCGTACATTTTGTTTTTTTGTCGAGCACTCTTCCGATTTTTTTTGTTGTATTTTTTTTTGTTTTTCTGCTTTGATTTATTGCATGTGTTAATAGAGATGTACAGGCCCATTAATTCATCTGAGTACAAAAAAAATGCAAGAAAGCACATTTATGCAAAAAAAACAAAACTTGATCCCCCGAAAATTATGTTTACCAAGCTACTCCTTTCTATTCTGTCAGCTTCAACTTTTTCTTGGCAGGGTATTTTTAAATCCTCTGACCAACCTGCGTGAAAACAGAAGATTTTATAATCGTACAATGAAAGTTCTTTATGATGTTAGCGGTTTAATGTATTAATGATTAGACTTTAATCTTTATGGAGTTGCTAAGCATAATATTTTAAGGAGAGGACTTGATCAGTGTTACATTACTGAATCAAAGAAAGGTTTGCAAATTGCTGGTGCGTTTGAGAAAATATATGTTTGCAATGTAAAATGCTAAATATGTCTTAGAATAAAAGGTAAGATATTGATTTCCTACTGGTGTTAAAAATTTTCTTTAAAAAAAAAATCATATCATTTTTTTTTGGTAGAATCTATACAAGCAAGAAGATGACAAAGAATTCAGAAGCATATAAAAAAGGTAAATCGCTCTTTATCTAGCTATCTAGAGTACAATTGGTCGAATTGGAGAGGAGACGTCTTCTGAATTTGATTATGCAATCATTTCACCCTGATTGGAAAAAAAATCATAATCGATTAAATTTTACAGGGTTGATAATTAGATTAAATGGCTTGACATGCAGTATTCAGTGTGTGGTTTAAAGTTTCCATTTATCTGATAGTTCTCTTGACGTCAAAGAAACCGCTAGGGGTTTAAAACTCATTGATACACAAAATATATTGGCACCCATGAAAAAAAATGTGTATCGAATGATTTTGTTCTTATGCACTAGACCCTATTCAAACAGACAGGTTCATTGTACATTGCTATGACAGAACAGCACTACGTGTGAGCTCAGTTCCTAGCATTTCTTGTCTAGTCGTTGGTAGTGGTATACCTCATATATCTAGGAAGCTTCTAAAAATGCTGCTGGACTTTCTAAGTTTTAAACCACATTCAGACTTCAAGAAAGGTGAGCTTTAGAAATCATAATTCACTGTTTTGATTAACTTTGAAAAAGTTTTGTTGTCTTGCTTTTAGAAAGAGATTGTCTATGACCTTGGTAACAGAATTCAATAACATTGGAAGAACATTACAAAAAAAAGGCTTCTGACACTTTATCTGTAGAATGTAGTAATGAACAGTAATTAGTTTGGGAAATAAGTACAGAGCAATTGTTACAGGGTTCTTGACTCCTACACAAATGTCAGATGACTGTGCTTTGAATGATTGACCACATTGTTGTGTGGCTTCAGTAAACAGGAGCAGATGCCAATGTGTGTTTTTGCAAATATAGTTTTCTCATTGTGAGGTAGCTCATTCTTTGTTTAATCAATGAACATTATGTAACAGAATCTATTCAATTTAATGAAAAAAAATTATGCTCTTTGTTAAAAAAAATGATGCAATTGCATGTTTGTCTTATGCACGCAAGGTTAGGTTAAAAGACTTTTATACCTGTAAATGCAGCAGTTGTAACATGGGAGTAAGGTTGGAGGTTCTTAATTTACTATGAGCACCATCTTTGAGAGACAATTTCATCTATCAGACACAATTTTACGACTTTCTGTGGAATTAATTCTTGCTAAAACTTCTCCGCGCTGTAAACCTGCTATAAATAGATGCATAGCTATTGATGTAAGAACTCGGCTGGCTGCCATAGTGGTAGAGCAGACTGTCGTCATTACATTCTGTTCCTTTTGAGGTGAGGCCAGCAGCAGCAGCTATTTCTGTTGCTTATATTTCAGATCAATGAATTTGTTCTCTGTAAATAATATGGGGTGTATTTGTCAATTGACTTTACAAGAAAATTGGTGATTTAGTATTGAGCTACTGGGATTAATTTCATTCTTTACCGTGAGTAAATCATTAATATACCGGCTAGCAATGATTTATGTGTAGAAGATGGAGAAATTTGATTGGAATATGTTTATCCAATATTTAGTTATTCAGCTAGTAGAAAGATAATGTCCTAAGATTTTATGAATAGTGTTTTATAACTAGAAAAAAAAATCAATGAAAAATGGGAATTTTCCATTTCCTACTCCATGTTTTTTATGTAATGGAAATAGTTACATCCATTTTCAATTTCTTTCAGTTCCATCCACAGACAGTATGCCTCCTCATCAGAATTTGGATGACATGAACGGGAGCCTGGCAAAAGGAAAACTGAGCCATCGTAATGGTTCCCTCAACAACAACCCAGAGGGAAAGGAGGCCCTGAAGGATAGGAACCTTGGCCATGTCAACCTGAAGAAAAGGGTGGGGCTGTTGTCGGGTATCTGCCTCATTGTGGGGACAATGATAGGTCAGTGACACTCCCTCTATTTACTGTAAATGCATGGGTTTTTTTTTTAGTTTTCTTTTTTGATTGATGCCACTCAAAAGAAGAGAGAAAAATTACTATTTTACCTTAAATAATTATTTTATTTTCCCAGTCAGGCTACTGCATGGACCTCTTAAAATTGTAATGAAATAAATTTGTTTTTGCTGTTCAAAAAAAAAAGTTGAAATAGAAAGCATGAAAGAAACAGTCTATGGTGCTTGTTATTCGTCTGAATAAATTACAGATTGCAATAGTGTACGTCAATTGAATACATAGTTAGTTGTTAACAAGATTATAAATAATTACATTGTTTGGTTTGGGTTTTTTTTAAACCTTAAACACATTTTGTTTGAATTGGTTTTGATTTTACAATTTTTAGAATTTTTTTATAAATTTTGTATATTTGAAGTATTTCTAGTCATAAAAATTGTACAAGGTAACAGATGTGTTAAAATAATAGGGAAAAAAATGTGTCAATCAAAAAACAGGTGCACATAAAAATGTATCTGTTTAGAATATTTAAATTGGTTAACTGACAAAAAATGTTTGAAAGTCTAAATATGTTGCACTAGCTGGTACAAATTCATGCACACTTGTAATATGTGTTATTTCAAAGGTCATTGCTCAGATTTGTCATGACATTATTCATGTTAATGTTCCATTTTGATTCACAAATGATTTTGAAATGACATGTATGAACTTATTTTCAATTTGATGCATTTATTTTGGATTTAATATTCATTTAGATTTGATAAATAATTTGTTTGCACAACTAGTTTTAACTGAAAAGCAGTATTGTAAATTAAAGTTAGCGTATAGTTTTTATCATTAGTTGGTCCATCAAAAGGAAAATGTTGTTGATATACCGGTATGTAATAAATATTTTTAAGAGATTGTTATTTCAGGGTTTAAATTTTGATAAATAAGGGCATTGTTTTTATTGTAAATATGTGAATTTTGTAGGATCTGGCATCTTTATTTCCCCTAAAGGCGTGTTAGCAGGAACCGGGTCTGTGGGTCTGAGCCTGCTTGTGTGGGTTGGTTGTGGAATCATCAGTCTGTTTGGTAAGGTCACAGCTTTGTGAGTAAAGGGTAAACATGTAACCATAAATGAAAACCAAAATCAGAATTCCAAAATGTATTATTCATGTAACTGTATATCCAGATGAAATGTATTGTGTAGTTCCTATACTTGATATACCGGTATATAAGAATGCTTTATGCTATTTTATACCTCTGTAAGTGCATGCTTAAAAGGTAAGTGCTATCTAATCTGGAATATGGTGGTTACAGTATATACTAGTACATGTATAAGTTTTTTTTATGTTTTGAATCTATGAATTACTCGAAGTTTATTTAAATTTAAAAAAAATGATGTTTTGTTAGTTTGCATGGGGAAGTTTTTCAACTCCCCGCCATAAAATGTTTTAAAACATGTTTTCTTGCACACAGGTCTACTTGAGCTTCCCCTGGATTGAATGGGATTAAAGACACAATGAGGATGCAGATGTAATACCCCAGACCTGGTGTTCTGTAGAAGCAATCAGTCTGTTTTTTTGCTTAATTTGAAACTGATTCAGGGCTGGTACATGTTCATATGAATGCAGGGTAAAAAGAAATGGCCATTCCATTGGTTTTGCACTTTTTTTTAATACTTATCCCAGGACAATCAAATTGGGATGGGTCGCTTGGAAGTTTTTATGTTTCGTTGCATGCATGCTTAATATATCTTTTAACTCTGCCCAAAAAAAAAACTTAAGGGAATGCTTGAAACTATGGTAAAGAAAAAATAAACCACACACAACCCCAAAACAAGAATGGTCCACCTGAATCAGTTACCGTCCCTCTCCATAATTACTCTTTCCCTTTTTTTCAGGGAAAGGGGCTGTTCCAAAAATTTTAATCAGAAGGAGGGATAAACATGGCTGTTTAATATATGAAACAAAGAAGGGAAGAAAGCTTTTCTGCCCAAAAATTTACCCCCTCCCCCCTCCAACGAATTCCTGTCTGTCTCAAACGAGGGTGTCAGCTTGGGAGCCTCTTCCTGAGGATGACCAATATCTAGGTCACCCTCTGTCAGGGACCATGAACAAGCTGTCAGCCTCCTCCAAGATTGCCCCCTGGCCTGTCTAGCTAGTCTGGTCTTGGGTCCTGACTTAGTTCATCTAGTGGTAGAATGATCAGTTACTGAATGCATGAAACAAAAGATATATACCTGGGACCTGAGCAACCAGCTCTATGTTACTCCAGTCCCAGAAGGCAACACTTTGTAGTCTGTCATCTGCCAGTTTCTGTTCTTTTAATTTGCAGATAATTTATTAATTATTTTTATTAGAAATATATTTTTTACTGTTTATTTTATTTTTTAAAGCAATAATGGCTTTTTTAATAATATTTTTTATTTAATTGACTTGTAAAAACTGTAAAAATGTGGCAAAGGTTATTTATGCTTAGTAGCTTTTCGTGTAGTAATTTTTTTCTTTCTATATAATTATGTAACGTATTATTTTGTATTTTAAAAACTTTTATTTCCTCTTTTAGATGTTTTGAGTTTAAGACATTTTTTTCACCTTTTTAAATCCCAATTTCTACCATTGCTTTGAATCATAGATTAAAGTTTTTTTAATTGAACACTAGATTTTATTAGTGAGACATACTAGGAACTGGCACATGACCATAAGCAAAATCAACAACTTTATATAATCTCATTTTTTCATGTCATTGCTTGTCAGCATGTACCATTTATAATCATATTCATGCAGTTTCTAAGCATCTATCTATCAGCTTTCTTAAGAACTTTTTTAAAAATGTTATCCTTTTTCTATCCATTAAAATCTGTAGAGGAGTATGATAGCTTAAATGCGTTCTTTGTCACTAAAACAGATCACTGCATTGAAAACCAGACAGCTTAAATTATAGATACAATTTTTAGATAAATCACAAAGCCTTGATTGAAAAAAAAAAATTAGAATGCAATCTCGGCTTTTGCTGTACGAGCTTTGAACATGTAGATTGATTTTTTTCCACTGTGTGCATGATAGTTTTAATCCCCAGAGATTATGTTGCTATTTGTCATTTAATCTTTTTGTCAATAACAGAGTATGCGAAAGTAGATAGCCTGTTTACTTATTAATACATTTGATGTTTGTTTACGTAGGTGTGTGTTTTAGGGGGGTTGGGGAATGTTGAATGAAAAATTGTTTGCTTGCTTAATGTTTTTGAAAAGAAATTCAAGGAATATTGGAAAGTTCACACCCTTTTACACCATCACTAAAACCAAAATCATTCGGTCATGAATCAAAATTCCTTAACCTATCACACATGAACAGAGAATTTTAAACTGTGGAAACTGATCATTCTGTCACTTTGTGTAATGTTTGATAATCATGTTCATGGCTGAACCTATAAATAAGGTCATTTATTTTAGATAATAAAAAAAATATGGTTACAGAGAAGGGAAATTGCATTTTAAATTCAGAAGTTCATAAGGGAATTAAAATTTAGAAGATTCTTGTGATAATGATTATGAACATGATTATCAGACTAAGCACTTCCCTTGTGCTTGGCAGGTGCTGTCTTGCCCTCCTGTGTGCATGGAGAGACACTGCAGCACTCGGCTGATATAGGTGACATACATTAGTGCCAGTTAGCCCTCCATTGGTTCTGGTTGGAGAGACCCTCTGGCACATTTTACAAGCTTGCCCAAACTGAGGCTGATGATGTCATAATTGCAGAGTATGATCTGCTCTTCATTTTTTATCAGTAAAATATCATTAAAACCATGTTTCTGAAGGACTGTTGTCCTTTATGTACATATCAAAAAACCAAATTGTGTTTTATCATCCTCACTATCCATTTTCTTCTTCATCAGCTTCAGTCTTGATACCATCCATAAGCATAGGAGTATAGGTGCCATTTTGCCCTCCCGGACATCTTGGAGAGACAAAAATGTCACCTCAAACTTTATTCCCCATGGTCTATTTCCTTTTAAAAACCTTTTTTTTGCTAAGGTTTAAGTAGGCCAGTTAATCCTCCACAGAAAACTTTCTGGAACAGTTCCTTGTAAAGCAGCAGATGATGGGGAAAGCAGAGGCTATGCCGACATCCGATTGCCGACATGTTGTTAATGTTTGATTGAGAAATATGAAATGTGATGAATTATGTTCCAGGAAGGGCTGGTTCCAGAAAGGCCTTCACGGAGAGACATCTGTGGCACATTAGCTTGAAATTTTCTAGGGAAGCCATATATATCCTCCCGGACATCTTGGAGTGACGCATATGGTTTCATTTGTTAACTCTCCTGGGAAATGTCAGACAAAATTGGAAAACAGAAATATACAATGCTGTCATACTTAGAATTTGAAATTAATATAATTGATTTTAGGTTTGAAATTTTGAATCAAAACATTCAAAGATTTATTGATATCAAGAAAAGAATGTAGAATATGATTGGTAAATCAGAACTTTTTATTTGTGAAAAATAAAAATAAACTAACAGAAAACAATTCCAGATTTAGAATTTTTTTCTTAAAGATGCAGTTTTATAAATGTAATCAAGATGCATATCCTTATCAAAATTTAAAGAGACTGAATTTTTCAGGAGACCAGTTAACTTGTTAGGCAGCTTGCCATTTAGTCCTCCACACAACAATATGCTCGCATATTGGAGAGACTACAATGACAAGCTCTTGTTTTGGCTGTAGGAGAACTTGAACCATGTGCCAGGATGCCCTCCGCATGGACTTTGGTCATGGAACAGTCCTATAACTCCCACTGTGCTAATATCACTCAGTCTCAAGCATTCTATTTTCAATGCCACATTCTGTTCTGTTACACGGCCTTTTATTTTTTAGTCTAACTCACGTAATAAACATGTAGTTTTATATTCATTAAGAAAAAAGAAAACCAACAAGATTTTTCCAATCCTTTTACTTTCACACACTCTATAGAAGTATATTGAAACATATGCTATGAATCTGTTTTATTTCGGAATGTATTTTGTTCATGACTTTCTAAAAGCTTACACATATCAAATGCAAAAATAAACCATGTATCAAAGTAGATTCATTCAAAAAAAGTAAGTATTAGCATATAATGCACTCACACTAACTAGCGGTGTAGGCATTGTTTTCTAATTTGATTAAAACACTTCGTATTCTCACTTTACAAAAAAAAACAACCTTAAAGAAAACCTACATAGATATTATATATTAGATATGAAGTCTAAGATTTTTCATTTGCAGTTCTTCTATTTTCCAGGGGCCTTGTCCTATGCAGAGCTTGGCACATTGATTACCAAGTCTGGAGCAGAATATGCGTATCTTCATGAGGCCTTTGGACCATTCCATAAGACCCTGGGCCCCATTCCTGCCTTTCTGTTTGCCTGGACCTCTGTTCTGATCCTGAAGCCTGCGTTATTCGGGGTGGTATCCATGAGCTTTGCTTTGTACACCACTGAGCCTTTCTTTGAGTGTGGACCCCCTGATGTACTTGTCAAAATCGTCTCCATCGTGTGTCTTTGTAAGTGAAAGTTTTACTCAGTGTACAGTGTACCATAGAGAAAAATTACAGTTTGATATATATCTATATATCGTTTTCCCACTGGGCAAATAATTTTTAATACCATAATTTTTTCTCATCTTTTTCAGTGTTTGTATCATCTATCAATTGCTACAGTGTGAAGCTGGCAACAAAGGTACAGAATTTCTTCACAGCAGCAAAATTGATTGCTATTGCTGTTATAACCATAGGGGGATTTGTCTACATGGGAAGAGGTGAGAATGTTCGCTGATTTACTCCAGAAATTTAATCTCGTGTTGAGAAATTTTATTATTACCTTATTTTTTTTTTTTACCAATAGATTGCCTACATATATGTGTATATTACAGGTGAGGTAGAGGAAATTAACACTGGTTTTCAGGATTCTGTGCAGTCACCATCCTTAATAGCATTAGCTTTTTATGATGGACTTTGGGCTTATGATGGATGGTAATTATAAATTATTTTGGAATATTGAAATAAAATGAGTGTATGCTTTTTCAGAAAAGTCTTTTTAAAAATACTGGGGGAAGTGGAAGTAGTATTTAATACTGATTTATTTTGATGATTTTTGCAGGAATAACTTAAATTACATCACCGAAGAAATTCAGAACCCTAGAAGGTACGTATGGGAAGAGAGATAACTCTAATTATTTGTTTTTCAAGACTAATAATCTCTATTTAACACAAAGTTCACTGTAGTCACTGAAAGAAAACAGGGGTTTACTGTAAAGAATAAACAGGTTTAATCATCAGTATTTTATTTGAATTTTATCTGTTCAAATTTTCTAGCCGATGCAATAGGTTGACATGTGATATCTTTCAATTTAAATGTGAACGTCCTCAGTTAATTAAAGATAATTTTCCTTGATAAATTATTTTTCTTTTTTTAAGCATTTAAAAGTTGTTCATGTCCAGAAATTCAGGGTGCATTTTCATGCTATTTTTGGAGTTAAAATATTTGGAATTTTTCTTTTTATAGCTTGCAAAATGCAATTTAATGTGTACACCCGTAGTTGTTATATTTTCAATTAAAACTATATATCCAAATAGAAAAATGTCATATAACACAAAAATATGATTTTGAAATTATGTAGTGAAAATCTTCACATTGCAGAGATAAGAAAAAAATGGAAGATAGGTGGCGTCAGACCTTATGATAAGACACAAATAAATTTGATAGATCTTAATTGTCTGATTCAATCCCAATAACAAAGTTCACATGGATTAAAGGAGGATGTGCTTTAATGAAAGTATAGGACAGTCTATAGACAAAATATAACTGATGGGTGTTTTTGTTGTTGATGACAGGAATCTTCCCCTGGCCATCATGATTGGTATCCCCTTGGTGACGGTGTGTTACCTGTTCACCAACCTGTCCTACCTCACTGTGATGACCCGGGCAGAGCTGCTCCAATCCACCGCTGTCGCCGCGGTTAGTGGTTCAAATCCATTCACAACACACAACATTCGCTTACTTCCTAAAGAAAAGAATTTTCAGCCTTCATTCTGATAATGACTCTGAAATGTTTGAGATTTGTGATAAATACATATCTCAAAGACCCTTATAACTCCATTAAATTCACTTCATTATGGTACATGTATGATCATAAATCAAAAGCATCTTCATATTTTATTCTTAGATACAGAATATGTTCTGTGTTGTTATTTGTAGACCTGGGGAGACAGGGTTTTGGGTGTTGCTGCAGTCTTTATACCTATATCTGTGGCCCTGTCCACATTTGGTGCTGCCAATGGCTCATGTTTTACTGGAGGAAGGTACGGAATTTTAGGATCAAAAGAAATTGCCAACGTATTAAAACACTATACAGTCTCCAAAATAAAATGAATTTCAAAGCTTTTATTAGAGAATATTGTAAACCAACTTGAAGTTATGTCAAATCAAGTGGTTTGAAAACTAGGACAATTTTTTTATGAGCTTCATATTTGAAATTCTCTAATTAAGCTTGAAGCATGATGTAGTACATTTACTTTGTATGTTAATTGGTTTAGCATGCATTAATGGTTCAAAGTAGCAAATATTAGCAACTTTGAGGTACTGCTATTTGTACAGGCAAATAACACAAATGTTACAATCACAAAAATGAAATTTGGTTTCTTATAGCCTGTTATGGACTTTGTGTTCTTTCATTTTTTCATCGAATCACTTTGTTTGTTTGTAGATTAACATTTGTGGCCGCCAGGGAGGGTCATCTACCTCAGGTCCTGTCCTACGTTCATCTGAAGAAGTTCACCCCTCTCCCATCTCTGTTGGTTTCTGTAAGCAGCTTTCTGATAAAAATATCAGCTAACTTCTGGCTATAAGACTGATTAATTGCATAGATAAAAACTAGATAGCGTAAACAGTTCACATACTCTTCAAAGACTGTGATAAATGACGTAGCCGAGTTTCCTTTTATAGTACCTATTGATTGACCTCTCCTTGTTTTGCAGACTTTCCTGGCTGCTTTAATGGTCCTATTGGGAGACATCTTTGCTCTGATTGATTTCTTCAGCTTCACAGCCTGGATGTTTTACGGCAGTACAATGGCAGCATTGTTGGTTCTTAGATACACCATGAAAGATGTTGAGAGACCTTACAAGGTGGGGAAGCTTCTCCTTCATTTGTGTGTACATAGAGATAAGCTTTACATAAAAAGTCATTGATTGTATATAAATATGAGATAATGCATTAATACCGGTATATGCAATATTTTGTCAGAATAAACACTGGCTTTCATGCCTGTTAGGTTCTTTTTACAATTAAGTTATTTGCAAGTTCCTTGTTACCTTTTTAATGTGTGTGTTATTTTTGACAGGTGCCCATTATTCTACCCATAAGTGTTCTCTGTGTGTCCATATACCTAGTGATAGCTCCAATAATCAATGATCCAAGGATCGAGTTCCTGTATGCCTTCATCTTTGTCATCAGTGGCCTAGTATTCTATGTTCCATTTGTAGTAATGAAAAAATCTCTTCCATACACTGGTAAGTATAATTGAAATCTATACAATTCAATTCTACCTAGTAGGGGGGGGGGGGTGTTATGAAATACTCAGATATTCCAGTCAGAGTTACCTTTCTTATCAGAGACTTGAAATATAGGTTGCACAGCACTATTAATTTTTACTGTATATTCTTACCAAAATTACGCAACTTTAGATACGGGTAGCAAGTTTAAAACAAACTTCTGGGAAAATTACTCTTTACAACTTTTAAAACAATTGTTCCTAACCAATTTAGTAGCAAAAAACACACAGCCATCCACAAAGGCACGAGAGTTTGTTTACATCAAAGTTACACATGTGCTTGAAAATCATGTCCGAGCCTTTCACCCCCCTGCCTAAACAACTGGCATCAAAAATTCAAGTGACCTCGTATTTTTACAAAGGTGGGAAAATCAGGCAATTTACACGTTGTTTTTTATCTCATAAAAAAAGTACAGTCCCTGTCGCTGGCGGAAAACTCCTAAAAATGAAGGGGAATTCGGGAATTATTTTCACTCAGCCATGTTTTGACGTGAACCTTCGGAAAAATAGTGTTGTGATACCTATATTAAAAAACTCGCACGTTTGTATTTTTTCGCGGTTTTTTAAATTAATTGTTTTCTCTTTTAGACACTGTGACTAAATTCATCCAGTTGGTCTTATGGTGTGCACCTAGCAAGTATGAATCTGAAATCATCGCAGACTGATGGAGTCCATCAGAGATTATAGCTTTATCTTATTATATTGTTACTGTGATATTGTGCTATTATGATACATTGATATGAACATGTGTTAATGTATATTTTATACCTTATCATGTTGAAATTTCAGTGTAAATGTTTTTCACAGAGCAGCATGTATAGATATTTTATAAATTATGTATGTTTAAAAAAATTAAGAAAGAAAGAAAACTATTGTTCAAGTGTCAAATATATTTATAATTTATTTTTTTTCTTTATGTGGATGCGTCAACAAAAACCTAATTGTTATATCTATAGATTTTTATTTATTTTTGTTGACTGAGTGCTATAAAATCTGTTATTATTATTATAATTATAGAACTGTTGAGTTTTTGTAATAAATGTGAAGAATTGACAGTGTACACGTATTTACATATAGTATGTATAGTACAGTTTGTTTACAGACTTTAGCATTACAGTTGACTGTGTATATGTATAAACATGCAGGTATAGTACAGTTTGTTCACAGACTTTAGCATTACAGTTGACTGTGTATATGTATAAACATGCAGGTATAGTACAGTTTGTTTACAGAGATCAGCATTACATGGTCTGCGGTTTTAGTTTAGTATTACATCGAGTATCAAGTATTGTCGATACAATGTACATTCCATATAGAATCAAGGAATCTGTTCAAACCTATCAAAGTCTGCTTTAATGAGGTTTTCTTTCTTTGTGCGTTTTGTCTAATGGTCGCTGTGGAACTTTCTCTTGCTGCAAAGACTTGTGTTCCTTTTATATGTGTAGCCATTGTTTGGGTATTACTAGATGTGCCAAAATAATTACAGCTTATTCTACCCAGCATTACAGACCAACTTGTCTGGAGACGTACCCGTCTTTGGACAAACAGTTTTGCATGTATTAGTGTGAGAGGGAGTGAGCTTTGTATACTATGTATATCTGATTTTATTTTCTATTCTGAAAACTGCACAGTGTGTTTTAGTTTTTGATTTATTTTATTGTTTGTCAGCATTTCAGTTGCTTTCACCTGGTTTCCCAATGTCCATATACCAATGGTGTGAGAACATTTGTTTACACCAAAGTGTTATTTATTTCCCATCAGATATGAACATATAGTAAATGTAGTTTTTATTCTCTGTAGCAGAGTATGTAAAGCTATTTCAGCATGTAAAAGTATTACATATACACAAACCATAAAATTTACTTTTCATATGCATCTGATTTATCTATCTACACATACCCACTTAGGTTGTTGTTACTAACATGAATAGAACCCCTCCCCCCTTTCATCTTCAGAAGTTTCAGGGCTTTTATTTTTCAATGTAGATAAACTGGTCAGTGTATAGAAACAAAGTTGTATTTCATCAATAGTGTTAAAGGGAAATAGAAATGCTGGTAAGAATGATTGGTTTACATGTATATTATAACAATAAGACATCAAACCGTTTTATACATTCAAGTCCTATATCTATGTCACTATGTTAGCGTTGTGTAGGTGAAGTGACAGTTTTCAGTGATAAGGCCAGTTATGGTCTGTTCCCATCTTATTTTGAAATGTTTCAGTGTAAACTTTTATTGTAACACATCAATTTTTGTTCATTGGTAAATGTTTTATGTTTTGCGTGACTGTTGATTCTAATCTGGTTTATGCAAACGTGTGTAAACACACAGATCTCAATAAATGGTACTGCAGCCTAGAAGATGTTAGTCGTCTTTATTCATTGACTATGCAGGAATCCACCATGTGTGATGTTTATTTATTGAAACAGTTTGTCTGTGGACCAATTGCTCAAGGAAAACTTTAAAAAGTCGAGGTCAAGGTCACAAACTTTTTCTATTTGAGGGTGAGAGTGAGGGTTACACTGATATATATGCGAATTTTATAGATAATTGAGGTGTCACAAAAGTTATCTTCACCTGAAGTGTTTCGAAATGAAAATCACATTTGGTGTAAGAATTTAATTATCACATGGAAGCATCCACGCCCCCAGTACTTCACAGCATATTGATACGTTAGAGCACTGGTTAAACCGTTTTACAGCTGAGCATACCAATTATCCTCCTGGTTTTGCAACAAGAAAGCACCCCTCATTTGAATAGTTTGTTTACGTTGAGAGCAAGTAAAATAGTCTACGTGCCATCTGACTATCGTTATTGAATACATGTATGAAGTAGGTTGATTTTAAAGTTGCGACAATTGGGCTGTTAAAAATTAACAAACTACAGGACATTTTTATCCAGTGAGTTTTGAATTAATTACCAAAAATGTAAAAAGTATTTATTTTTCTTAGAGCTTCAAAAGAAAACAAATTGAAATACACAGAGGAGCCACTGACAAACCAACAGAACAGACATTGAGTCTGCTCTAAGGCCAGACAATCGTGGGTTTAGTCACGACATCGATACGATTTATGTCAATAAAATCGATTTAGCGAAATTTTTGCAAGGAAATTCATACAAAAAATCTCCAATCTTAATTTACCTTTGAAGTCTAAAACCTCCAAAGGATACGAAAACTGAGTATAATGAAATGTCGCCCAGAAAGCAGCAAGTGATGAATGGAGATGAAATAAACAGCCGCAACAATACATCCTTTTTTGACGACACTTCCGCGGGCTTACTCGTTAATGATTGATTAATTTTGATCGTCTTCAAAGATCCAAAAACTCTGCCGAACATTTCCTGATCAGGCACGTAGCATCGTTTTTGGAAGGGGGGGGGGCAGACTCATCCAAAAAATCTTGACAAGCAAAAAAAAAAAAGAAAAAAAGAAAGACAAATTTTAAGTTTCCCAAAATCTTCAAAATCCTAATCCGGGGGGGGGGGGGGGGGGGGGGGGGGGGGGGGGGGGCTGGCGTACTATATACCTTCAATTTCACTCCTCATTGCCTTATTTTCATATCAATTTTTTACATACTCCCAAAAAAGTGGGGGGGAGGGGGGCAACTCCATGATAATTCCATTTTTTGTATGTAAATTTAAAAAAAATTGTTGCTGCGAGAAAAAGTGGGGAGGGGGGGGCAGGCCCCCCCCCCCCCCCCCCCCCGATGCTACGTGCCTGCTGATTGGGTATTGATGGACTTCATGATTGATTGATTTTCATGCGCAGGTCCAGATTTTTTTCTTCAGTTTACTGGGTGGAAGTAGTCGTCTGAGGGGTAATTTTGTTTTCGGGTGGGTGGGGTTGGGCCTACAGAATGATTTTGTAACTGTACTGTGTGATTTTTTTCTCCAGGAGGAGTCCGAACCCCCTGACTCCATTAAAATTGGTGCATGTGTCTGTCTTTCTGTCTCTCTGTCTCTCTCTGAGTTAATATTTCAAACTGCCTAAACAACTTTGTGAGCGCAATTTGTCTCTTGTTAAAAACAACCACATAAATTATTCAAACAATGGGCTGCACTGTTCGGTAAAACTAATTACGCTGATTGCATACATGGAATAACACTAATATTGTCAGATAATATATGTACAAACAATGATGTTCAAGAAATTTCCATCGTAAATTATTCATGTAAAATGTTTTTTTTAAAATGACATCACCTGTACGCAAAAAAGATTGGACAATATTCAAAGGGCATCTATTTAATGTGTCTGATGGTTGATATTTTTTGAAGATTATGACAGCATTGACATTCCGATGCATCATATAGCGATTCTAATGAGATATTTAAACAAAAACGCTCAATACAAGATGCTATTGATGTAAATTCACCGCAGTTTTCTCCGTGTTTAGAAAGAGAAAAAGAAAACTTTAAGCTTTCCCATTCCCGACAAGTATGCGACAGATTTCTATCTATCACTGGTTGCGAATGGTAAATCAGTCATTAATGATGTAATTTATTCGGAATTGTTTTGCATATCTAAAACATTCGCTAAATCAATTACTTATTAAAGCTAAGAAACAGTGAAGGAGGCGATATTGTGTAACTGAGAGCGCGCGGTGCTGATCGGTTATATCCTGCATTTAGGTTTAGCGTGGTAAGCGATGGAGAGTAAAAATTAAGATGCTTAAAGCTACTTATAATCAGAATTTGCTTGCGACTTGAAGGAATACCGGGAATCGTTGGTAAGGGAAGCTCGGAAAATGCCAAAGTTCTCCAGGGAAATTTATCTGCAAATCAGTCACTGATCCGTAATAGGCGAAATTATTGAAAACTTTGTTCACTGCCAAACATCGCGGCTATATCAGAAAAAAATATTCTTCCCCAACTTAAATGCGGATGGACGAGAGTTCCGAAAATGTCACTTTGGACACTCGGGCGGGGCCCTCATTGGAATATACGGTCATGGCCGTAGGGCTGCCCCTGGTGATATTCATCATTGGCTTTGCTGGTAATATTTTGGTCATAACTGTGATTCTGAAGAGAAGAAGTCTCCAGACCCCCACAAACTGTTACCTTCTTAGCCTCTGTGTGGCTGACTGCATCCTCCTCATCTCCTCAAACCTTCCCACAATCCCCGAGCCCCTTCTCCGGGCGGAAGATTGGCCTTACGGATCTTTTATGTGCACGTTGTGCGTTTTCTTGGGATATTTGGGCGCAAATGTGTCCTCCCTTTCAATAGGTGCCTTTACCGTGGAACGATACATAGGAATATGTCATTCCCTAAAAGCTCAAACAATTTGTACGGTCAGTCGTGCAAGAAGGATACTTTTTGTGTTGTGGACTCTGGCTATTTTATATTGCTCTCCGTGGCTGGCTTTAGCCAAAGTAGTCCCCCACACCCGGAATGGTACCGTGGTTCAGAGCTGTACATATACTTTGGAGCGCTACTACTACGGGATTTACTATGTGTTTGATTTTGTTGTTTTTTATGTTGTTCCCCTCGTCCTATCGTCCGTTCTTTATTTCTTCATGATCCGGTTGTTGCTGAAGGACGGGGCCCCAAGGAGCACAGAACACCGGTCCCTACAGCCCAGAAACCGCGGGGCAGCGGCTAGAATGCAGGTGAGACTTATCAAAATTGTTAAGAAAGGAATGGTATAACTTTTGATCCGCTAAGAAACCCGAAAAACAAATGTTTTTGTAGCTTTACATTCCACTGTTAACGATAAGTGGAATGGTATCCTTGGTAGGAAATTATGAATAGTTACCTACAGTCTTGTTAAACTAACATCCATTTCTTACCAGAAACTCTTAATTGGTGTCAATCGTTTTTTTAGCTCTTAGATTATTCAAATGTGTATCTGGAATGCATAATTCTGATTGCAAATATTGTAATCACATATGTGTAAACTAATTGGGAACAAATATACCTGTAAGTTCATAATGAAGGCAACGTTTGTGTTAACGGGTTTTTTTTTACATGAGATTGTTTATGTGGAAATAAAAATGTCACCATTGCACGGATTAGCGCAGTGGCTTGTGGGAATGTGGGGTGGGTGACATCATGAATTACTGCTAAAATCAATTACGCAAGCAACGGCTCCTAAAAATGCACCTTAATGCTCAACAAAGAACCACGGGGAAATCTTTTATTACCGCTCATTTGTTCTGAACGTCAGTTTTCCGCGCGTAGGATAAAAGCTGACGTTCGCCCCCGCTTTAATTTCAAATTTGTCTCTTGAATGGCAAGCGATATAGACAGAATGAACGAATTAAATGTGAAAAATGAAACAATTTTCTAAAATATCCCTAGTAGTTCCTTGTTATCTTAGTGAGGTTTCAAATGTATACAAATCTCATCACATTGAAAAAAAATCCTAAGCTTTTTGCCAACTACCTAATGAGTTTCACGTTTTAAACGAGAAAACAAATCGAACGTAAACTTCACATGATGCAACATTCGTCAAAAGACTTTTGGAAATGCAAAGGCAATTACGCATGATTGATGCTCGTGTAGAAACACAACTGTAGTCTTCTCATTCTCTTGTATAACAGAAACATCAGTAGTGATAAACTTGAAATTCAGTGCATTTTTAATTATGACGCCGGAAAACCATTTCAGCATGATATCTCGTTTTCATATCAATGAACAGTCAAGTGTTTGTTCGTTCTTAAGATGAGCCACATCCTCTTAAAAACCTGAAACTATAGAATGGATATCGTGTTTCCAATCCTTTGCACTAACAACGTAAGAAAGAAAAAAAACCGCTTGATCGAGTATACTCATTCTTTGCAATCAAATACAAATCGGCAAAACAACACGTACTCATGCTTGCAATTGATATAGTTTAATTTACTTGTTTATAATAAATTTCAATTTCATTACTAAAACCGGTTGCTTTTATGAAATGAAAATTTCATGAAATGATAATCGACTCAACTAAGAGTTCTCTAGATCTTTTTCTTATCTTGAGAACTTGATAGATTAACAATAAGACAGGGGTGTTCTAATGAAAAAACAAAATACCCTGAATAACCCAGTTAGCAAACCAAGATTCTGTACGCTCCACGTGTAACCAACCTTGTAAATGTACTTACTTTGTATCACTCAATGGGCACAACTACACGTATTAAAAAAAGAATGCAATGATCGTGAGCGATATATACTTATAGACCAATAATGAAAGCATTTGATTGAACAATACTTAATAAAAGACTGCAAATAAAACTCCTGGTGGTTTGAATCTTTGTCATTGAATATAACGCCTATTGTATAGTCAGAGTTAATAAGATTTCCTAACATAAACCCAATTTCGATTACTGTTTTTTTTTTATTTTCCATTTTGGGCGAAGTAGTAAATTCTTTATACTTTGATCTAATCAATATGCAGCAAATTTATTCCCTGTTTAACGTCAGTATGCAGCCACGTTTTCGTGAATTTCCAGTAGAACTTACAAACACGTTTTTTTGTTGTTTTTTTTTTGGGGGGGGGGGGGGGTTGTCTACTTGTTTTTCTGAATGTTTGTGCTTTGTTTGATTTTAAAATGATGAAATTAAACACATAGCTAAGTCGAAAATGGTCATCTAATAAAAAAATGACGGTAAACTTTATCATAAACTACTAGTATACAAATTATATACATGTAAAATAATATCAAAAACAATGCTTAATATTTTAACTTACATGATGAGGGATCAATAATAAATGCAATGATTTTTGAACTAGATATTTTTTTTTTTTGCAGAATAATCTGAAGTTTTCAGTTCCTAATTTTGATGAGATTAAATTGAGGACTGTTAACATAATTTACAGTCCAATTCCTTTATGTTTGCTTGCAATTCGTAACTAAAGACGATTTAAATTGCTGTCAATATAGTATACGCGTAATTTTTTTTCGTGTGTCAAAATTTTACGAAACTGAAATTAAAAAATAACATTCTTCATTTGCGCAAGTCATTGTTTGAGAAATTTTCTAATATATAGCGTACAATATCGGACATTATTTCTGCGCAATGCATCTTTTACGGTTCAAAAGTTATCGCAAAAACGAATATTGGATCATCGCGAAAATAACGGGATAAACAGTATTAGAGTTGTCCAAAAACGGTGTTAGACCTGTCCAATCATATTCATTTGAACAGCAAGGCCAGGAAAGTTATAACCAAAGAGAGATTTTACTGTTCGGTTCGAATTATCTCACGCGCTCATAAAACTTGCCCCTACTGTCGCCCTTGTGCTTAACTGTACGACAAAGCTTTCTGACCACGACAGCTGGATTGTGGATGAGCAATTTCCTGTCTGTGATTGCCTTCCGCCGACGCCTTCTATCTGTTACCCGATGCTCCTACTCTATATGTTTTATCACCAGACATTCTAATTTACTTTCCATTCATCCAAGCCTTATTTCATTATAAATACAATAGTCGCCATTAGATACCCTTTTCTAATTGAAATTTAATTAAATTATCTTTTAAATAAGGAAAAGCATTGAGGTGGAAATCCTATGGCAGGAACTTCTAGTATCTTAAATTAACGGTCTATGTAATTGAAATAGATGTGATCTTTGGCTGTAGTTTAAAAAAAAAAAAACGTCTTTACGCTAATAATATGAGTACTGCGAATGACAGCTTTGTGTCGAAGCTGACCATAATGTCGTTTTACAAAAGTTATTTTTAAAGTGTATAAATAAAAAGAAACAAGACCAAAAAAAAAGCCCAGCGAAAACGGGAATTTTATTATTATTTTTTTTTTTAGCTGAAAATAGTATGCCTGTTTGTCTTTTTGAAATATGTTCTACTTTTTTAGAACCACGATGCAAATTTTAACCAACCTTTGTGCAAATATCCTTTGAATACCAGCTTTTAAGTTGTTCAGATGAAAGGGAGATGTAGAAATGCATGTACTAAGTAATTGAAATCAATTTTCAATAAAGAAAGCAGAGGCAATGACATGTAAATCTGAAGAGGAAGCAAGCTTATCAAGTTAATTTGTCTTGCTATCACCCATTGGCTGAGAATCGGAACCACAATCGGCGAATGGGGATGGACCAAAACGATGGAAGCTATGATTTTTTTCTTGAAAGTTCTTTGGCGTCTTTGGTCCAAGTAACGAGTTGAATTCCTGTGAGCGATATGGTGCTTCTTAATAAAAAGCCGGAAATATAAAAAGACATTTTCTGCTAAAAATTTGGTATGAACTTAACAATTATTTAAAAGTACTGTCCACATATACTTCCCCTTCAATTATGATCCTCCTACTTTAATTGCATGTTATATAGGTGTTAAAAGTATTGAAATTTTGTTTTGGATTTGCATTAATTCTTTTGAGATTTTGGCAAATAAGCATGTAAGATATACTAATAAGCCAGGATCAAGGATAAGCTTCAACTCTCATAGCAGTTAGTACTGCAGTGACACGGAACTCCAAATACGCCTGCTTAATACAAGTTCTAGTATCTACATGTATCATCTATACATTTCTCGATAAACAACTTGACATTATATACTAAATGCACGAACTGCAAATCTTCTTATCAATATTACAATGAAAGTAATATGTTTCCATTGACAATTACGTCCTACCTCAGGAAGATTACAAAACGTTTTCCTGTCATAGGAAAGGTTTAATAATACCAGTAAGTGATTGAGCTGCAATTATTTTCATTATTGGTGACAGAATGCAAATAATAAAACGGATTTCTGGAAGGCAATGCCTTATATGGAACCGGTGTAGGTTTACAATCATTATCCGGGCGGTTTCAGCTTGTCTACTTCTAGAACTGTCAGATGAACCAACAGAGCTCTTAGACTGACGTGCGTGGACTCAAGGACTGACGGCTTTAATGGTTCAGATTGCGAACGACCATTGAGTCAGAAATCCGCCATACGCATCAGCAAACCTGAAACATTGTTTAAGAGGAAACCACGGTATTTTAATGCTGTGAACAATGTATAGCACCACATAAAATAGTTTCTGGGCTCTAAAAACCCAATATTAATGAATAGCCTTTATTAATACAAGTCATGAAGAGGACACTGTTTGGTCTCTGATAAGCTAAATTAGATTGTCCTGACGCATTTGAGGTTGTTTGATCTCCTTCATTCTGTATCAACACAACGGTGTCCGCTTTTAGATCCCAACTTCAAACCAGACTGAGTGCGATTTGTTGTTGTTTTTTGTAATATCATACAGAAATCAACGTTGCATTCTGCTACCTTTTATGTCTTTGGGATGTTGTTATTAGGTTCGACAGATGTCAAAGAGTATATTTGCTCTGTTACAGCATATACAGTGTACTTAGTCCGTAGAACTAGATACAGATCTGACATTGACCTCCATACTGAATACAAGTATGTAAATATGTAATGGTTTTGTGACTTCCACCGAAGAATTGAACTTGTTTCGAATTTGCACTGCCAATCAGTACAATCATTTTCAAGAGTACAAATATGACAAATGATATAATTAGCATGTTAAATAAGAGGTTATAGTGCAGGCATGGAAGATGGTTTTACCGTTTTATTACAGTCTGATTGGTGAAGACGGAACAAGTCTGCTTAATTAAAAAATGATACTTTAGAGCGGCTAGAGCGGATATTCGAAAACCGGAAATTGAAAAATGTTAATTAAGAATTTAAATTGACCACTAGAATGTTGTTCTGCTTTGTAATTTAGAATACATCGGTTGGTTTTGGTTCAATCACGGATTGGACACTCGCAGATTACAGAGCATTATCTCCAATGGTGATATTTTTAGCGAATATAGTGCCGAATGCTCTAAAATACTAGATCGCGTCGAAATATTCATGATTTTGGTGTTTGCGTAGAGACAAACTTTCATCAGACTTTCTGTTTATTTTTGGTGTAAAAAATTGAAATCCTCGGATTCCCAAGCGGAATAAATAGCGGTTATTGAATACAGAGAGCGGAAACCCTGCAAAATATTCATTAATTGTAGAGTCTATAGTGAGTAATCCTTCCCAGACCAAACATAGATAAATGAAGTAGTGTATAAGATCAATTATATGTAAGATTTATTATTCGGTGGGAACTTATAGTTACGAATTTTCTTTATACTTAATAGTTTTAATGAGCAAAAAAGTCTGACAACATTTATTTGTTGTTATGTTGGTCCGTTGCCATGGTAACAGAGGGTAAAGCTGTAAAATGGTATTTTATGCTTATTTGAGAATAATAATGGCAACAATTTTGGGTTTCCAGGGTAGAATATATTGTGAAAAAATTGTAATTTTTCAAGATAGGAGAAACGCATATTTTAAAAGTATTAATAGTGTTTCAGTATTGTTACTGTGCAATAAGGAATTTACAAATAAAATTGAGAACCGTTGTTGTGGTAAAAAGCTGAAAAATAATGTAAATTCTAATACTCTGAGTCTTTTTGAATAGGTATAATTCACATATAAAATATAAGTATTTTATATCAATTGGTAAGCAAAAATCCAGTATGTCATGAACTCTAAAGTAACCTGAAAAAATCTGAAATTTCCATAGCAACAACACTTTTCCGTTGCATAACAAAGCTTTCTGTGGTAAATAAGGAAAAAAATAGGATTATTTTCACCTGTTTCAACAGAAGAAATATCTAAAGTTCTAAAATATCAGAAATTGCATCATATCAAAATCACCTTCAATTTTTCAGTTTTTCCTATTTCTTGGCCTAGTTACCATGATAACATTTTAAAAGAATTGGTTTCTCGATCAATTTTCTTTTTTTTTGGCATAATAATTGACAATAGGACAAATGTAAGTTTATGTCTTTGATAGTTTATTTTAGTGAGCAAAACCTGCTAATATGTCTTCAAATTCGGTAAGTTTTGCTACTTTTCCAATTTTAGCCACGGTTACCATGGCAATGGTTACCCACAGCAACCAACTTTTAGTGTCTCTTTGGGTTTTACATTTAGGTGTGTCCATGTATAAAATAAAAAGGAAATAGGTGACTACGCGGAGTCAGATTTTTATATAAACCGTTGACTCTTACATATAATTGATATTAAAATCTAGTTTTTTTAGTACGTGTATCTATTTAGAGAATAATGTTTTCTTCTATCGTACGAGAGAGAGAGAGAGAGAGAGAGAGAGAGAGAGAGAGAGAGAGAGAGAGAGAGAGAGAGAGAGAGAGTGTCTGAGAAACACTAGGGAATGGTGTTTGCAAGCAAGATCTTTGTTTTACCAGCTCTTTATTGATTACGATTGTTAACCGTGGACCACACAGAACGTAGAAAAGACTTGGTCAACAAATATACACAGTTTTAGACAGATATATAAAAATAAATAAATTGAAATCCATTTGCTGAGAAAAGATCGGGAATTTCCAAAATTCTTCGATTGGTTATCATTATTAATGTCGTCCAATGAAATATCGCGTTTTCAATGTGTTCGGCTATGGCATCAAACTAAACGATGATGATGTTCTCTTTGCTTGATAACACTCAATTGGAGATGTCTTTATCTATTTGTCGCTGAATCATTTAATAAAACAATTATTGTTGGGTTTTTAGGTCATTACGATGAATTGGCTACCCTCGAATTAAAATTATCCCCTCGCTTTCGGCTCAGTAAATAATGTCTCGAGTAGCTTAATCATCGAATTGACCTCAAAACAGCAATAATTGTAAATTGATATGCAAAATGAATACTGATTGTTGTCTTCTGGGATAAGATTAGTCCAGACTCATTTGACTTTTATATAAAGGCTGATCTATTTTGAGGTATCGATTGACCTCGACATTTTATTTTAACCAAAGTTCTATATTTAAGTCTAATATTGCCACTTAATGTTGTAAAACGTCCTTAATGTCTTTAAATTGCAGTTTTAAGTTTGTTTTGGGACTGAATTTTTGAGGTCCCTAATATTATCATTAATTACATGCAAGGCCCGAATGATTATCTTTTCTTCCATGACTCTTTTGTCCAGACAACGTTGAACTCAAGATCGAGTGCATACAGATAACAATATCATTAATATTTTTTCTGTCCCCTTCAACTTCTTGTTTTACTGTTGTCGCTATGAATTACTAAAAGATAATTTCAAATAATTGTCTAGCTGTATGTCTGCATCAGTAATACAATATTGTTATTGTTTTCAAATGAGAAATTTTAATAAGAGATATTGGTTTAAAAAGTTTATTATCGTGCAGAACGGACATGACACGCCTACACGGTTTACGTGAGACGTGACGCAATAAAGCCAGTTTGTGCAATGATGAATATTTTTAACTGGCTATCAAAATTCATCTGGCAGTCACAAAATAAATATCGGGTCCGTGATAGAAGTTTTGATTCGGTCTCGGATAAACTGTGATAATCGCTAGACATTCGCTTGCGCTTGGTGTAAGCTAATTTTGAAATAGTTACATTCATAAAACTATTGAGTTTGACCGGTTACCACTTTATAAACTGAAAGAAAAAAGCATCATTTCAATTGATATGAAAATTGAAATACTAAACTATACTATTAATTGAAATATACTATACCATACCATACCATACCATACCATACCATACCATACCATACTATACTATACTATACTATACTATACTATACTATACTATCTACTATACTATACTTTACTCTACTATGTTCTACCATACCATACCATACCATACCCTACCATTCTATCAATTGAAATATACCATACCATACCATACCATACTATTGATATGAAATTTGTACTATTTTATGTTCTTATCACAAAGTTCAACCAATATTAATATCAGAAAATGAATGGTTATACTTGAGTGGCCTCCGACATACCGAATACCGTTAGTTCTTTTTATACCTGACACAAACGGGCTGCCGTAGGAATCCGAAAGATTTAATATACATTGGTGGTGAAGCGATTATATAGTACAAAAATTGCGGTATTTGTCTCTCTGATCTCTGTATAAAATCTGTAAAATGCGGATAATGGCCATATTGGATTTCTTTAAAGTTCATTTTGCATTTCAAACCCTATTTATGATTTTATCATGTTTCATCATCAATATAGTGCATGTTAGATATTTATCATTTTATCTACTTTTTTACATAAAGCAACAATGTTTAACCATCATCTTGTTTACATGCCACTTACCTAGCCATCCATACGTACTTGTTTCCGGTGAAAGTTAGTGTTTATCAGGCACTAAGTATTTATTACATAATTCTTCTTTACAGTACAATGAATATATAACATACATATTTCAGTGCATGTACTGAGCGGTCATTTTGTTTTTGCGTGGGCGAGTGTTCGATGAATATGCATTTATTGCTCTATGCATAGATTCGATCGTTTTAATATAACTTCTTAGGAAGGCTATTTTCGTCATCAATTTATTTTGAGGTTCAATATATTTTGTGGGTTTATGAATTTTGAGGAAGCAAATAATTTTGAGTTCAATGGATATGTTGGCTTATATATTCCAAGAATTTTGCTGACACTGTTAAATTGGTTCCATCAGTGCGATGAAACCCACTGACTGTGCAGTTTTGATGATTTATTTTAACAATAGTTAACAGCAATTAAACAATTCATTTGTCTCTGCAATATCCATTTTTTATCTTACGTAACACACAAAATTCTGCTCTCCATAATTAAAGGTAATTAAAAGATCCAATAACCTATCGCCGTAATTGAATAACAGCATGTTGGAAAAAAATTACCAACGGAATAAACACCACAAATTACCTTGATTAAATCTCAGATGCAATGGTTTGGAAGTTGCAAAAAAAACATTTAGCGTTATCTTCGGTGATATTGTTTACTTTCATGTATCAGGTGTTTCATATTTTGATTAAAAATTGCAAAAATATCTCATACATTGTACTGTCTAATGGTGTTTAAATATTTACTGTTGGTGTCGAAACCATGTGTTGAGTTATCGTTCGTTCACAATCAAACAAATAATAATATAATTACATGATATTCCTTCGGTACAATAAAAAAAATATGAGATAATTTTATAAAGTGACAGTACTACTTTCTCTGAAAAGGTTAAAAATGGAAAGAGTATGATTTTTTTAAAAATTCGTTTGATGGTTTATATAATTACCATCTTTTAAATTTACTTAATGATATTACCTATTATGCATATAACGTAAACTATGTGTATTTATTGGTTGGGTGTTTTCTTTGCTTTTGTTTCTGGTTGTTGGTATTAAGATTTATCAGCTCATTTATATTAATTTTTTGCCTATATAAATGTAATTGATATTGGTTTAAAAGACTTTTGAATGTGTTCAAACTTTTTTTGAAAATAGACAAACGAATAGAAAAAAAAATACAATCTAGTAAAATCGCTTGAGTTAAAAAAGCTGTCAAGAATATTTTTTTAAAAAACTCAAAATCTTGTTTAAAATCATTAAAGGCTTTTATTGGGAATTCAAATATGCAAGAAGACGTAAGCGTCGTTGAGATTTCGGATTCCATTTCCAGAAATGGCTTCCTTACTGAAAACGCTCACATTTAGCAGCTCAGTGGCTACATGTAATTCCAAGTGTGAAATGATTATCTGGTAAAACAGAAGTCAGCTGACAATCCACCGTTATCTATTACACTTCAGTTGGATTCTGACGTAAAACTGCTTCAGTTTTACATAAAATGCTTCAGCTTTACAAATCCTTCTGAAACTTACGACGTTGATATATTTTCGTACTTTTGGTTTGCCTAGAATCAATCATGAATTGACTTCCGGTCTAGTGCCACCTACTCAGAATGAATGAAATTGTTTAGGACACAGTAAACAATCTACTAGATATTTTACAAATGAATTTTTTTTTGAAAGACGTTGATTTTTAAATGGTTTGTCTAAGTCGTTTCCGTTGCAAGACTCAAAAGTACGATTCACATGTAAATAATTAGAAAAGTATTTGACATAAGACGAATTTGCACAAAAGTTTAAAAAAAACACCAAAGAAGAGAAAAAAATCATACACGCAGGAAAGTCTTTGATGAAATAAATGGTTATTTTATTGCTGAAAAAAAAGAAACAAAGGGGACATAAATGAAATCAAAACCAACAATTTCTTTTGTGCTGAACATTTTCCTACTTAACATCTAACCTTAATCTAAAGCTCCGATAAAATCTGAGAATCTGCTGGAACTGAACTAGCATGTAATTGAGTTACAGAAGATGGAAACCAATTTGTTAAGGTTTTGCTTATGTGATAAGGATAGAAACAGACTGAGATACAACGAAGCCAACTTTTTTTGAGAAAACAGATGTGATTTAAACCGAAATATGTTACCGAATTGGTTCCAAACTGAGTTGCATACTCTTTTATTTCAAAGGTCAATTGTTTATTCATAGCAAACATGCTTTCTTCTGCAATGCAACTCTGCAACAACTGCACAACATTTGATTTCAGTTGAGTTTTTTTCCTATTTTAAATCTTGATGAATAGCAGATATTGCTTAGTTATTCTGTTATCCCCTCTAAAGATCAGAACTATTTATACATGTGTGTGTGTGTATGTGTGTGTGTGTGTGTGTGTGTGTGAGAGAGAGAGAGAGAGAGAGAGAGAGAGAGAGAGAGAGAGAGAGAGAGAGAGAGAGAGAGGTCTATAGACCCCGGTCTGAAAGACCTGGAAACTAAGGTTCTTTACGTGTTGAAAAGTTGTAATTTACGTTGCACAAACACTTTCGCTTGCTTTGGACTGACTTAAAATTTGTTGGAAGTACGTTCAACACAGTATATTTTTTTCGATAAAAGGAAGCACATTCGTCAGATTCTGGTATTAACAACGCTTCTGAAGTATAATTTAATGTAATTGTTTCTTTTTAAGATCCAAAGGTTAACGAATCCCATAACTCTTTAATGAGTAATCGTTTAAATGGTAATAGCTATTATATCACCGTATCTTTTTATGGACAATCACATTCAAATACACTTAAAGTTCAACAAATACTTAGATATGGGATAAAACAAGATTGACATTTTACATAAAAACAAAGAACCAAAGCAGAAACCCTGAACCATGGGATATCAAAGTTGTTTGCGATATTTATCTACGAGAGGTTAGATGCTATAAACTTGGTGTCACCAGTCACATTATACATGAATTATTAATTAAACTGAAACGGATAATAAAATAAAACGAATATTGTCTGAAGCAATAATATCAACTCTTTAATAAATGAGGAGAAACAAAACAGATAAAATTTTGTAAAAAAAAAAACAAAAAAAAAAAACTTGGATTTTCCAATACAAATATCGGAAGTCTTCAAAGAGAGAGGTAACGTTAAATCAACAACAAGAGGGACGATGAAGAATATGACACCAAAACATGTTTACAGGATTTAAGATAGACATGCATTAGTCAGCTCCCCGAGACTCCTCTGCCTTTAAAGCTGAGGTGTCTCGGGAGCTGACTGGACAGGCATTGGACACTTCCATATTGTAACGTGCTTAGTACTTTCTTTCGAAATAATCAAATTACTAAGAACTGTAATCTTATACTTTTTACTTTCACACTTTTGACGTCAGCTTTGCTAAATGTGTTAAAGCGTCAAATCGCAAGTTCAAAACACGATTGGGTTTTTACAAGGTCAAGATCTAGTAAATAATTCCAGAGTGTCTTCTAGGTGCTAGAACAATTATGACGTCATAATTGATTGGATGAATCTTTTCCCGTATTTCACGACTTTAAAGGAATTATGTGGAAAATAAAACAATATTTTGACATTCTATATTTAATCACATGAAAAGTAACCCCGGTACCCATATTCAATTTGATATCATTTTAAAGAGGAGGTCAAAATTTCATTATTTTTCATATATTTCATTAGTCAAAAATGGACAAAACTCCGAGATTTTTTACTTTTATCCTTCATATTTCATAGAAAATAGTTATTTAATCATGATGTTTGACTGTGTTTACCAAAATATAAGCCCCGGTCCACGCTATGAAACAAAGATATTGTTATGAAGCATCATTAAAAGAATTTATATCTTGAATTTCATAAACCTGTACATATATTTCTCATTTTAAGGTGTTGCAAGAACGCATTAAAATGAAGAAGTATATGCTTTGGTGTCGACCGCGGAAATATGGGCGACATGGTTATTGTTATAATTACTATACATGTGCATATTTTAATAACAATATATTCATACTCACTATCTTATTTTGATTCAGTGTATTTTAATCTTATTTTGATTTAGTGTATTTAAAAAGAATTAGTAATAACATTTGAAGTATGGAATGGTACAAATGATTAAAAAAATAAAAAAAAAAATACACATGTATACAATAATGGTGGTAGATTATTCACTAAATTAAGAATATTTTAAAACTGAATTTCAGAGATTGATTTCGTGGAAATGAATATCGTTGTATACTTTGAATAAATTTGAGAAACAATATACAACAGCCGTTTTTGAAATAAAATAAGGATATTTCTAACGTAGTGCACCGGTTCACCACCGCACGTACATTGTGTATATGCCATTAGATAAAAGTAGTGATAGATCATACACGAAATTAAAAATATAATGAAACTGGTATCTTTTAAAAGCAGCTTTTGTCTTCTAGCTACTGACACATTTGATTGATTAGTCGTATAGTGCAGGTTCCAGAGAGATTGCAATGCAATTAACTGTAATAAAATGAAGAGGAAATTTGGTTGAAATAACCTGTCTCCAGAGTCAAGGTCTTAAATATGGTCTTGACTAATCTGATTAATGATGAACAAATTAAGGACTAAATTTAAGTCATTTAACCAAAAAAAATTTGTTGAATAAATCTCATCGTCAGATGAAAGACATTAGATTGTAATAATGTTCTTGGGATTGAAATTATTATTTGATTTATTGAAAATATGTCGTAGTGCTATCTAAAACAAATGTACAAGGGTAGGGAAAAGAGGAAAAGAAAAATATACGTTGAGTACGTAATTAATACAAATTCAAACAACAGGAATATGAATTATATTGTTTAAAGCAATTAGTTGCCGTTGTAATTGCAACCGACTTGATAGTTAAGGTGGGAGTTGTTTCAGTGAGTAACAAGGTTATGAGAGTTTTATGCTTGCTACGGCTACGGGAGTATAAGCATGTGTTATACGTATATGGGTATAGAGTCGAGTTTGCTTTAGCCAAAACCGTAATCCATATTTTAGTTTATGCGCAATTGCATTTAACTGAAAGGCATATTTAACTCAACAGAGACATAAAATCTTCAATTTGAGTGAAGACAACACTTTTGCAAATGAACATAAATAACTCGAATTTTCAGATAGAAATAACACAATAATGGATAAGTGATGTAAAACCATTGGCATCTTTAATCTATATTCTAGTCAAGAATTTATGAACAACTGCAATAATGGCGACCGTCCCTAAGAGCATAAATGATGATAGTTTATCACGGCAATGGGAATATGGCGTGCTTGTTTTGCATTCAGACTGACTGCGTTATTAGCCACAAGCTCAGTCAAACATAACTCATCTAATTTCTTTTTTCCGTCTCAGTTTGATTAATAAAGACTTATATTTTTGTAACAACCTTTTATCTTAGATTTGTTGAACCTGCAAAAAATTTGTAATGATTTGAAAATTAAAATTTTGACCCTGGGAAGCAGAATATAGTATCATGTTGGCGAACAAACAAACGATAAAATCCGTAATCACTTGAAATTGACTTCAAAACAACAATACAGATGACTGAAAAATGATCAAAAAGCACATGAATGTCGCATACAGATTATCTGAAAATTGCAACATGCAATGCAATCGTTCTATTAATCTTAATTATTAAATTGTTAAGGACATTCAAGAGAACCTAGAAAAGAGTGAACTTTCGTTACAGATTTTTGGAAAGACAAAGAAAAATAACAACTTTCACTCCTACAAATGCATTTTTTTAAAAGACATTTTTTAAGTTTGTTACAATTATTAAAAGTATAAAGGAAATTTAATCATTTTATCGCTTGAAGAGGGTTTACTTATGCATGACTAAACCTTTAAAAATTAACATAGAACATATGTATTTGTACTGTCACGTGAATCAAACGTTCAAACCACTGAAAATACAGCATGGTTGAAGATACATGAACTTTAGTTTAACAGTCTGTTCTTAACTATAACTGCTCTTACGATTTACGGCTTTTAGTTCTTTTGATATTGTCACACTTCGAAAGTGCAGATATTCTTTGATGCAGATATTTTTTTGTCTTTGGTGTATTTTTGTTTTAGTTTAGTCGGCAATTTGAAGGGTGTTTTTTTATTTTGGAAGAAATGGCACTTAGTAGCCTTCTAGCATATGAGATATCAACAAAAACAAAGACATTTTTCAAGGCGTGTGATACTGATGGAAAAATATTTCGTTGACATGGAACAAGGGAAAATGTGAAAGTGGTTTTTTTTCTTTGTTTCCTCTGGGTTTTTTTCTGGGGTTTTTTTTTACGAACACCCAAGAGGTTCCGATCTCCAGTAATCTCCCAAACATTGTCTTTCAGAGACAGCGAGCTCGACGCCTGCGTCACAAATAATGACAGCAGCTGGAATCAGCTCGATATTTTGAATGTTTCCAGGAAGTTGTCTACATACTTACCCCACACAAAAAATGACTAATCTTGAATTGGAACATTTTAAATGTTTGATATTTCTTTCTTTAGTGCATGACTAAGATTTTGACTGTACATTAAAAGAAACATCTGCGTCGTATATTTCAGCTAAATTGGGATTTGCGTGCCACATGTTTCATGTCATACAAAGAAGATGATAGGTAAATGTCAAGGACATATCACAGGGAACTGTTGCACTTAAGATTGGTTAAATTTCAAATTTATTGTATATGTAAATTAAATGTGTGGCGATAAATGTGTGAAAATAGCCAATATTACTTGATCGGAGTGTGTGTGACTAATTTTAATATTCAGTCCTTTTTTTCTGCCAATGTGACCAACATTTTATGCGTATAAATTATAATGACTCAAAGTACATGAATGTCGAATAATAAAAGCGGACTAAGACGCTTACACAACATCGGTCTCATTTGTCAGAATTTACGTGGAAATATCGTGGCACCGTGAATTTATAGGAAAGGTCTCGATTAATATCGGATTATTAAAACTTATTTCAGTCAGTTGCATTTCTTTTGAGTTTGCACCAAATATACTTTTCACCGCATTGTATATCACCAGTCCATTTGTTTTAGTTAGAACAAGCGCAGATCCAGAATTTTTTTCCAAGGAGGATCTGATTGATATTTGAGTTTGCCGGGAGGGGGTTCCGAGACATAATTCTGGTAAATTTACAATGTAAATTTGAGAAATTTCAGTTCTTAAGGGGATCTTGAGGTTAAGTTCCGTATGTAGAAGATCAAATGTCAAGGACATGAAATGTAGATGTGCGCATTGCGTTACTATACAGTCATCTAGACTGGAAATAGAATGAAGAAACAATAACATGTGTAATTAATATTCTTGAATTATGAATATTTTTTTCTTTCTAAAGCACACAAAACAAATGAATTTCTTTGTTCTCAAACTGTTTTTTTGGGAGTTGATTTTAATCAACTCTCTAATGCAGTCACTCTTGCAAACTGAAAGTGAAACAGTGTTTGGACCTAAGCACAAATCATCACCGCTGACAAGTCTTAGTTCTTGAATATAATAGAAAAATTCGACGTAATGTATGCTGAAGCATTGTTTTCAAGGAAACTTATCTATAAACACTTTGAAAATAGTAAGATTTTATATAATACGAACAATTTAGATATTTATGTAGTCTCAAGTATTCCTACGCCAGAGTTTAATATAGTCTCGTTCAACCAGACGCTCGTCTCCGACAAACAGAGAGGCTCTTTTGCTTGTCGGAGATTAACGGAGACAGCTGAGCGTCTGGTTGAACGAGACTGGGGTTCAATATCAATAGTGCTTGGATCCACACAATTTTTAGAATTGTTTCGATTACTAATACATAGTTTGAAATCTATCTTAAAATATTACACAACATGATTTATACGGGGTTTCTCTAAATTCTTGTCTGAAAAGTCTAATTAAAATTCATATTAGAAAAATGTGCGTAATTTAAATACAGACTAGAAACTAATTGCCACGCAAGATAAGTTGATTTTAAAATAAATGATAATCGATAAAATCAACTCCCGTCAGTACTTCAGTACTTTGATTTATAATTATAAGTAGGAAGTATGTAGTAACATTAACGTTTTGATGTTTGAGATTCAGTAGAAAATACGTACAATTCAAATTCCTATCGGAAAATGGGTTTGTATCATATAATGGTACAGGGACTAATTCCATGCGTAGGCATTCGTGAGAGATAAGTAAAGAGGAGCCCTCTATCGCTGGCTCTAGGATCTCTGACATTCCTTCTAACAATACCAATCACTGCTTTTATTACCTTGTGTAGATTCTCTGCAAAAGAAATGATCAAACGAGAACGCGGGATTTACAAATTCACATAAAGCTTTCCGCCATGAAAACTATAACCTAAATTTACACGAAAGCATAATCCGGAAAAGCATTAGGACGCTGACAAATTATTCATATATAATTCTTTGTCACGAGAGACTATGTCATAACGTAACATTTTTTACGGGCAATATAGAACCGCCGCTAATATCAAGAGACATCCTTGTTTGTAGTTCCAAAACACCAGCCTGTAGCTATAGGACTGTAGATGGGGAATTACGATAGCTTATTATTTCGTAAAAACAAGAAATATAGTCACAAAACTAATGTTCTTTAAGCAATTACATAGATTTAATGTAAGCACGCGATTCTTATGAACCTATTCCGTTTGTCGTGCATTGTTAATTACCTCCAGTAGCCGGGCTGCTTTTATTGTTAATGTCACATGCATTTAATCAGTCGTGTTTGAAGTTCACTAGAGTTTGAAACCATGGGGAACAAATTGACATTTATCTCTTTGGTTTCTCTATTTACGTGTAAATCGTCATAGGCAGAACTGAACTGGGAAAAATCTAGTACAGGTTTTTATTCTTTAAGTCGTAGATTGATACTGTTTTATTTCCCATTACTATAATGATACACAATGGTCCAGTCGCTTCAAAGCCTTTAGTGGCTTCGATAGTTTTTGTAATAATCACAATTTATCACATCACTGATTGAGTTATTGTAACGCTGTAACTTGTAACTGTGAGATTCACAAAGGAATAATTGAGGTATATAGTGAGACAAGAACTCTTGTAATGCTCTTTACAGAATCGTTTCTGATCTCTTGTGATTCAGTCAATTAAGTCATTCTGATCACTCTCGCCCTTTCCCGTTACCATTATTTACGGTGACGGAAATGGCCGAGTAGTTACGGTTGTCAATATATACGTCGGCTAATAGAATCAGGGATAACAAGGAACAATACTGTGGAATCATTTGAATTCGTGGGGGCCAATTATTCGTGGATATATATTTTCGTGGCGTCAGTTTTAAGTTTTAGTATGAAAGATAACTCCCTCTAAATGGTTTTTCGTCTAGGGGAAGGGGCACTGACGAAAATATAGCGACCATCAATTCTAATGATTACACAATAACGGTACAGTATAAACTCAGCTACACCCACTGACGACCAGTAATATCTCTATCCAATTTTTCTGCGTGTGTGTGTGGGGGGGGGGGGGGGTCAGGTAAAGTTCGAAGCTGCCGTTGATGGATGTCAAAGAAAATTTTGTACCGATAGAAGTACATGCTTTTGTAAAGCAAAGGGATTGGTCCGTTGGTCCGTTTTCATAGTTCTGTTTTTACATCTACTGTGTATTTTCTTGTATATTTCTGAAGAAAACAGATTGTGATTCATACATTCTCTATCAAAAACTTTCAGGGCTTTGATAAACACAATCCAGATCCAACTAGTTTATCGATCGATTGAAACATTTGAACAGCAACCTAAAAAAAACAGACTGAAGGAAATGACGCCAAATCAATTCAATTAATCGTATTGATGTACACTAACAGTAATTGAGTTACTTTTACCTACACTATATGATTAATGCAATCAATTTTTTGAAACAGATATAAATATATACAATAAAAGGCTTTCTTTGGCGATTTATGTATGCTGGTGATGAAGTTAGCGAGCATTGAAAAAAATGGCGTAAGTCGCTTCTGCAATGCTCGATACCTTCATACCCGCATGAACCAACAAAATAAAGCATTTTATTGTTTAAGAGCGCTCGATGGCCGTGGCCATTTTAGGCTATTTTTACCTCCTTTTAACGAAGAGCTCGGTATAAAGATGAAGGAATATGTTCTTATTTTAAAGCTAAACTATTCGTATGTTTTCTTTACTTACATGTACATTGTAATACTAGTGTATGGCAAAATATACAATACTTAAATGTTAAAGGCAGATCTGATGGGTAAATGCTTGTATGCCCTATTTGCCGAGATAGTAAGTGGATTCCTTTGTGAATTAGTACTATGAGACGAGTTGAAAGATAAAGGGTTTGTAGTGCTTTGGGTTGACGTCGTGACTGACGTGATGTATCAGTACACTCAATATCGATACTAGTAACAATTTGACTGGCCTGCAGCTTTGCTTACTATTCATGCAGTATTGCCAAACATAATATTTTGTCTTCCGGAGGCTGTGTCTACTACTAACTGTTACATTACAAATGCATTTGGTTTTGACATGTAATTTCGTTTACAGTGATATTTACATGCACCGTAATATTTCATGCTGTTTCAATAGCCGCTACTGGAATATCAACCACTTGTTCCGTTCAAGTATCTTTGCGTTGCAAATGAAGATAGAGGGGGGAATTCGTGTTGAGATAAGGCATGTTTATTGTAAACGGTGAGCTTCCGCAATTTAAGTCATTGGTGCCATTTAGACGAAGCGGCGATCAAATAATGCATTGATTGATAGGCAGCAAATAGAACAATTTCCAAGATAATATTTTACATGGCCTTTGTTATTGGACAGAAATTGTAATACTTGATAACTGAATTCTTTTATCATTGCGCAATCTGCTTGCGCATATTAATTGAAAATCAACGGATTCACTTCTTGTTGTGTGTGTGTATTCAAATCAGAATAATATCTATAGGGCGAATAATTTTTGTGTGAAACAATTTAAACCTAAAAATACTTCACCCTAGCTTATTTCATCGACATAATCGAGAATACCCCCCCCCCCCCTCCCCCCAAAAAGTTTTTCCTTTAAAAGCTTTACTTACTGATTTTGTCAAAATCAAAACAAAGATAAAAGAAAAATGTGCGTAACATAATAAAAGGAAGAAAGATGTGACAGATAAACTTTAATCCATACAAACATTTAACAACTGAGAGCTATATAATAAACAAAATACATGAATGTAAAATAATAATAAACATATTGTATCTAACTGCAGCGGTATGCCATTAATTGTATATTTCCCATGCAACATGATGTATGTCAAAAGCAGAGTTGTTTATACTTGTAAAAGTATGAAAACACAGAGCATGTTGAAGACAGGATACTACGAAAGCCGAATAGGGCCACATAAAAAAATATTTTTATCTCGTAATTACGAGTAAAGATCTCGTTATTACGAGTTAATTATCTCGTTATTACGAGAAAAGATTTCGTTATTACGAGTTAGTTATCTCGTTATTACGAGAAAAGATATCGTAATTACGAGAAAAGATCTCGTTATTACGAGATAATTTTCTCGTTATTACGAGAAAAGATCTCGTTATTACGAGATAAGTTTCTCGTTATTACGAAAAAAGATCTCGTTATTACGAGAAAAGATCTATATAAAATGGTGCGTTTCTGAAAAAGAATTTGACTGGATCACACTTTAAGTTTATCTTTTCATTCCAGAAACGTTGATTCAATTTTGATCAATATTTAAAAATAACAACGATCATTATTCATTAATTTCTACATATCAAAATGATTGGTTTCGACATTTTATCTGGTATTAATAAAAGGAAAGAACTTTATGTAATTTTTCTATTCAACTTATATATATTATAATCCCACTCCGAAGTAAATACCAGGTAGTCCTATAGTCGTAAAAACACAGTTTTATTAGTTACAGATAACTTAAATGACTATATAGTTTCAGTCATGGATATGGATACACAGGATTTACCCGAATTCCGAATTTGTTTTATATGTTCATACACAACCTACATGTATATTGAAAATAATTGATTTTATATTAACATTTTGGAGTCTGAAAAAAAATAACACGTATCCTTCTTAATTATTGACATATAATTCAATGAATTTAATAATCAATTTGCTTTGCTAATTCTTCTGAAATTTCTTAAAAACTGCTTGGTCCGATTTTATATCAAATTATGCGTTTTAAACGATGATCATGCTAAGTAAGTGTATATTAATAGACATTGCAGTAGTTCATACACTTTAATATATAAAAAGAATAGAATAATGAAACGCGCCATTTCAAAAATAGATCTTTTCTCGTAATTACGAGATAATTAACTCGTAATAACGAGATCTTTTCTCGTAATTACGAGATCTTTTCTCGTAATTACGAGATAATTAACTCATAATAACGAGATCTTTTCTCGTAATTACGAGATCTTTTCTCGTAATTACGAGATAATTAACTCGTAATACAATGTAACGAGATAATTAACTCGTAATAACGAGATCTTTTCTCGTAATTACGAGATCTTTTCTCGTAATAACGAGATAATTAACTCGTAATAACGAGATCTTTTCTCGTAATTACGAGATAAAAATATTTTTTTAAGTGGCCCTATTCGTCTTTCGTAGGATACGCTTTTCCTTTTTAAAAACAAATTGTTCCGTTTGTCAAGGACTGTTAGCTTTGAAAGCTTTATAAATGGTCTGCCATGACTTAGTCAAAATACGTTGAATCGTCTACTATTATTAATGTTTTATATACTGTGGTTTCATTTATATTCAAGAGTATCAATTTTCGTGGTTAAATTAAAGCGAAAATCACAGTTTCAAAGATACGTAAATTGGTGGCCCATGACCCCATCAATACAAATTGTTTGTAGAAATTGCACTTCAATGAACATTTGATTTCATGGATAAACTTAACAACGAAATCCACGAAAATTGGTATTCAACGAATACTGATGAAACCACAGTATCGCTCGTAATGTTGGATGGTTTGAACATAAGTTTTAACAACCAATGTGAATCTTATTATACACGGAACACATCCGATCTTGATTCCCTTTATATATATATATATATATATATATATATATATATATATATATATATATATATATATATATATATATATATATATATATATATATATATATATATATATATATATATATATAAAACAAGCAAACAAAAAACAAAATTTAAAAAGAAACTTAAGGGAAAAAACAAAAGAAAGAAAGATAAATAAATCAAGATAAATGGAAAACATTTGTGATGAACATACTGTGCAGTTCTACAGAGTTTAGCCAGTAAGTCAAGTTCTTTATCTTTTGCAATACCATGTTCTGTAGACCTTGTTAATGATACTTGAGAAGAATTATTCTATTCTAATGACTACAGCGTTTGTGATCTGGGGTGATTGTTTGGGGATGGGTGTGTTATTTTTACCGTACTTATGATATCCTTCTAGTTACTTAGTGTTAAAGAAGATGGAAGGATGAAATACCACAAACGCCCATTTTGATTAGTCATTAAATTCAATTTCCAATTCAAATTTTTCCAATTAAATCTATTTGATAATGTTATGATAAAAGTTTGCAAAATCACAATATCTAACTAAAGGTTTGAATATTTTAACAAACGATTAGAAAAACCGTCATTGCCTTTAGTTTTAGTGGTATCGAACCCACAACCTAAAAAGCCTACTTATGTAAGGTTTCCTAATTTCTGGTGCTCTAACCACTGCATTCTATAGTGTGTCATCTCTCCACGTTTGATTGAAATCGATTTGTTTATCGTTAGACTTTATTTTAGAATATTACAAAAATATGGAGCACAAACTCGTGCTATAAACAAAAAGGCTTTGAAGTTCTAAATAATGACACTATTTGGAGGTTTTGATACGCATACGCAAGTTTAAATCAAGATATTCCAAGTATTGATCACATTTAAGGATCATATATACACACACACACACACATGTACATTGTTTTAATGATTAAAGACACTTTGGAGTACAATCAGCTATGTTGAAATTGAACTTTTCAGTACCTTATCTGTCCTTATATAGGCATTTTACACGCCTTATCCACTCATCTTCTTTGTGAAACATAATTCAAAATTCATAGTTAATTAAAACAAAAAACGGATGAGACATGAAAAAACATGAACAAGTAAATAACTTCTGTTTTCTTCCAAAATTTTTCAAATCTAAATTGAGACTAGCACAATTGTACAATGTATGTTGTGTAATCTGAAAGAAAAATTGGTTAATAGCGTTACTGAACCGAAAGTCCTATGTAAATTTTCTGAATAGAGGGCATATTTTGGTGCGCGAAACACTAGAATTTAGGTTAATAAAATATCACAGTTATCTATAGCCGCTAGATGAGATGGACATAAAAACGTTAAAGCAAAGTTTGTATAATGACTTTAAATCACTACTATATGATAAAACTTATCAAAATTATTGAAAATATATTTATTTCGGGTATTTCATACAGCAATGTCAAATGTTCATATCTAACACTCTTGTTTTACAATCATCTGCTATGTAAACCATGTGTTACAAAGTGCGTACATCGATATGCATCATCAATAACTTGAATCTACACCATAAATATAACCAAACCCTAAAAAATACAAAAAGCCATGGAAAACTATCTGGAAGTCTTCAGTACAGTATAGCTTCAAAGGTATCCAGGCTTGGCGTTTTGCCGTCACTATCTTAAACAGACGGCGTTTGGCCAAGTGGCATAACTTCCTCTATGTACTATTATAATTCAGGGCATTGATCCTATCTAAACTAAAGACGAAAACGATATCGATAATCATCTCTAAATGAATTTAGAAGTACGGTACCAGTCGAACACTCGGAACTGGTCACGTGACTCGTGTATATGTTGTAATTCACAGTCTGTGTTTTCAAAGGGGGAAATTCATTACATACAGGATCGGTGAACTTTTTTTTTTGACGATAATGAATGAAGATGTCGTATCTTGTCATTCAGTACACCCAAACCTCGACAGAATTTTCCGTTACAAGGATAGGTAATGAGTGCAACACGGAGCACGTCAATTCAGCGAAATAATGCACCTTTTCTCTCTATCATGCATGGTATCTACCGCATTTGTTTCATACTTTTTGTGAAACGAGTTTATGACTCGATGTCGGAACCAATTGTTTCATGTTTACGACAATGTGAATGAAAGATGGGGTAAATAGTTGTGTCTGTGGGGTTTTTTTTCTTTTCATCTGTACTTTCATTGTCTTCAGTACCTAATGAAGTATGATTACCTCAATTAATTTGGAACAAACCGGGAAAAATAACATTAACAACGACTCTGATTAGCTAAAAGAGAAAATTACGCAATTTTTTCAGCATGCTGTAGTACAGTAATCGCATAAGTTGACTCATGAATAATAAATCAATATCATTTTTGCGATCATACTTGAGCGATGTTCCGGTTTACGTCTAAATTCTTGTTTCTCTCTCTCTCCATTTTATCTTTTTCCCTTTTATCTCGAACAAACATCGTTAAATGTTAGCACCTCTCGCTCGTTTTCAAGGACATGAGAATGTCATAACCCTTGGAGTAACATTAAAAGACACTTCTCTTTAAACGGGGATACACTGTATCATAAGATGGGATCAGCAGAGGAAACTTAAAAAAACTGAGATGTTTCTTCCAATATTGTTCCAATGAATGAGACATATAACACATAAATTGATATATAAATGCATTATCATTCATATATGGTCTTCATACGTAATAATTTTTTTGATTATTGATATTATAGATTCACAGATCTTTATTACGAATAATTTTTTGAAATTTTCTTTTTAATGCTTTAAACATCCCAAAAAATTCATTGAAAGAAAATCAGATTTTGAATTTTGACCTAATATGAATCAATTAATTGACAGTGAATTATTTTAAAAGAACCTCAATCGGGAATGCAACACATTCTTTTATAAATTGAAAGAAGTTCAGCCTTGACTTACGAAACATAACTTGTCCAATTCTAATTTCAAAAAATTAACGGTAAGGAAGTAAACAATCTCATTTTAGTTTAACATTTTAAATTTTGGTTATTCAGAAGCCCCTTCCGAACATATTATTAATACGCTCGAGAAATCTTCTTTAAATATGGAAATTTTTAAATTATAAGCATGGAAGAGACAGATAGAAACTTTTGTAGTTAAAACCAAAACATATACTAACATTTACAAAGAACAATATCATTTAAGTATTAATTTACAGACCGGAAACGCATCATTTGATTATTTTGGGATTGTTGCTGTTTTTTTCACGCAGGTTGTGCGCATGCTCATAGTGATAGTGGTGCTGTTCGGAACCCTCTGGCTCCCGTACCGAATTGTTGTAGTGTACAACTCGTTCCAAGACAGCCTGCTCCAGTTCAAAGATTCTTGGTTCTGGCTCTTCTGTCGAACAATGGTCTTCATCAACAGCGCCATTAATCCCATTGTGTACAATATGCTCTCCGTCAAATTTCGCCGGGCATTCCGAGACATCGTCTGTAAGGGTAAAATTTCATAATTACTCCAATCCCTTTTTTATACATGTAGTTCTGTATTCTGAATCTTTGTTTTGTGTGTGTGGTTTTTTTTTACATACATGTAGGTGTTTTGAAAACCAGTTTGCTGTGCTTTTGACTTGACATGATATGATATTATATTGGATTGCTGCATATTCATATTGTTTGAATTTTACCCTGATCTCTGTGGGCTGATAAACACTTTTCTATGATTTTTATTTTTTTCAGCAGACAACCTTGCAAAACGTGAACCGTCCACTTCTTTGGATACTAAAACAAGGTACCTATTGCTGAACAAAAAGTAAAAATTATAAGTAAAAAGTATAATTGTAACCAATTTTGTAAAAAAAAATCCAAAAATATATAATTATTTCATAAAACAGTTATAAGAGCAGTACTAGTTTTTTCTTTCAACCCAATGTAGTATTATACAAGATTTTGTGACAGAGGCACATAAACTTATACTTTGACATTTCTTTGGCTTTAAAGTAATGAAGTACAAAGTACCTAAGTAGAGCTTTGTGGACCATCATTTGATTTTCAGTTTGCATGCATGTTCGCAGAGCTGGCTTGTTTTTGGCATGAAATGTAAATCTCTTTGTCATCGTGTCATTTTTCGTCAATTTATACAATTTTTCAAATCTGACAAACTTAGAACTTTCAGTAAACTTAAAAAAAAATAAGTAAAAGACGGGGTAATTTCAATTGGCGTTTTATGGCGTTTTATGGGAAGCCCAAAGAGTAATCACAAGTATTTACTCACACACACATATAATGAAACATATCTTCAGATGACTGATTTTTAAAAAAATGTTTAACTAGACATACTTCAGTTAGTTGGATTTTTATTCTATTCAATAATTGTTTGTATACTTTCTTACATATTCCACAGCACCAATTTGAAAACAAAGAAGTAACAATTGCATGTAGCAAGTGTTAATTCGTGTTAAGAAATCGGTTTGAATCGGTACCCGTATTTCATGAATTCTAATTAACATCTTCACGTCTGATTTGATTTATGTTTGTTACACTGTATTCCTTTGAAATGTGATGTCGCCCAGTAAAAATTAGAAAATTACAAAGGTACTTAGCATACTAATAATTCATTTTGCTAAAGGTGGTCTTACAATCGTGTAATTGTTGCAGTTCATGATTCGCAAATTTTGCACATATTTGACTTTAACGACTTGTTCATTGGAGAAATCATGTGAAACTATCTACCTTTTTGTATTTAGACCTTTTTGCCACGACAAAAGAGAGTACATCTAATCAGTATTTAGGAGTTGAATTCTCGTAAACAACGGACGCTTCGTAGAAAATCTAAAATAGATTAACAATCAATTTCGTCGAGTTAAGTTTATTGAAGTGTATAAATTGCTATATGAAACAACTGGTTAAATTGAAGATCGATGCTAATATGTTGGTTCCAACTGTGTGTGGGTATTGATAAAGTAAATGGACATTTTAATGAAAGACTAAGATAATTTTCAGTTCACTTTGTTGTAGCAAGTTAAATGGTGTGATTAGAAATCCTAAATAAAAAGATAGTGAAATGACCTTAAAATAGGACAAAAAAGATAAATATTGGTTCTGTATTTTTTTAAAAATTGTCATATTTTCAAAACATAACAAAGGCTGGATGATTAATTAAAGCATTTGAACTGTCATCGATATTTTCAACCATGGTCTTGAATCTTTCAGGCAAGGAGAGAGGGGCGTTCAATGACGGGACTGATACCACTTCCGTTCGCCTTTCGCGCATGTCAACTCGATATTCATTTACGGCAGACATGTTGATGAATGGCCGTATTGTTCAACAGGAACCATTCCTCTGGACCAGAAGCTACACGCGGTGACAGGGATTAATCATTCATACTTGTCACGAACATGAGATTATTCTTAATGAATGAAAATGTTTTGACTGAAATAAATGTAAACATCACCGAATTTCAGCATTGATTCGTTGATTTGTTCTTTATTGGTAAATAAAGGTCCTGTTGCTATCGTGAGTAGAACTCACCATTATGTATGTACCGGTGTGAGAAGTAAACATGTATCATCCAGAATATATTTCTGATTTTTTTAAGTAAGAAATGCCTTCTTGTGGTCAGTATAATTCTTGTAAAAGTACACGTACCTTTATTGGTGGGCATGCTTTGAGATTCCGTGAGTTGTACTCACTTTGGTTTAAACGAGTGTATATAAAGGTACCTACCGCTCCATTTTTGTACAATCATGCAGCTCAGTTGGTGATTCTGTGAGATGTGTATGATTTATATTTCTATTGGACTTTAAGGTAAATCAAATATGTGAATAGTATTCACCATTTAACCTGTACAGTATACGTACGTCTTGCAATTCCCTGAGTAGTAGAACCCATCTTACGGAAGACGTAAAAAGAGTCGAAATAATTTACAGTATCCAGGTTGTGCACTTCCTCTCCTTTGTGATTGGTAGAAAACACATGATGTGAAAATTTACATTTATTTCACTGGTCAAGCACGTAGCATCGTTTTTGAAAGCGGGGACCAGACTCATCTAAAAAATCTTCACAAGCAAAAACCAAAAACAAAACTCTCAACTAACAAGCACGTGGTACGCATTTCTCAATTTCAGGCACAAGGGTTTACGGCACATATAAAAATAAGAATTAAATTATTTTGATAACTCACTTATTGCTGTTTAGAACTTATTCTAAAGCTTTTTTAAAAAACACTAAAATTGTTTCTGATGAACCATTCATTTTGGTGTGCACATGTATAGGTACGGTATTTCTTGAGTACCGTACTAACGTTTCTGTTGGTATCATGACGGTCAGACCGATTCGAATACAGGTGCCAGATAGCTCAGTTCGAAAAACACAGGACTAGAGATTCAGGGGGGTCTGGGTTCGAATCCCGATCTGGTCTGTCATTATTTCTACCATCCCGTTACAGTATATACTATAAACAAGTTTCGTGGGTTTTTCAATAATACCAACTGTTCTATTACCAGGTCTGGTGATCCTATCATACCTAGTATCCATCATTCCGTTAGCGTATCCAAATCTGATGATTTTAGTAATAATAACATTTCTGTTGGCAAATACAGGATTGAAGATTTTGAGATAATTGTCCAACCTTTCTTGTGGTAAGCAGTCGTTTTGGGTTAGTTGGTCCAAAGCTTTATATTGAATTATACGAGTTTGGTGAGTCTCTGAGTTCTGATGATTACAAGAAGTACAAGAAGTGAACGTGAATGGATAAAAAAGGCCTGTTTTAATCATCGCAAGTGAATTTTATTAAGTGAAAACTATTGCAGTATACGATATATGATTTTTAAGCAATAAAATTTAACTACATGTATTTACATGGCATCTTTGAGGCGAATATAGTGGCTTCATCAATGTTCGTCGGCACAACATTTTGGTCGACAAAGTTTTCACAGTTTCAAGGAGACGTAAATCCGTGATTCCTTACAATTTCGTCTGTTGTGTAAGGTTTGTAGGGAGACTCACCAGCGAAATCCACTAAAACTGGTGTTAAGCTAATGATGATGAAACCACAGTATATGAAAATGGTCGAATTTTTGACAGATACGTAGTGAACACAATCACCTTTTAAATTATCTTGGCCAGTGTGGTTATTATTAATGTATGATTGAATGAAAATTTTCAAGAAAAGAGAGATAATTCGTAAAAAATTCAATTTTAAACAAAAAAGATTCCAATACGTTTCGTAGACATGTATAAATCGGAATCGTTTAACTAAGTGCGATTAAAATTGAATCTACCTATGGTACAATTACAGAAAGAAAATGTTTTGTTCTGAAAGGGTTCTATACAGTCTACATTAAAAAATAATTCAAAACAATTAGGGAGAGGACGGTCTACGTCTCTAACTTTTGCCCAATCCCAGCTGTTTATAGATACCGGTATGTTCAAATCAAATCAGAATTAATTTAGTGTTGTGTTTGATTTCAAGCTAGCCATTTGTCTCGGGTACCATATTATAGGAATGCACTGCCCTATCACTTGAAAAAAACATAGGTAATCACAGATTACAAAGCTCACCGAGACGAGACATCACCCTTATGAGACTTCACCTTTATGAGACCACCTTTATCATATTAAATGAAAATCATACTTTATGATCTTGGATATTCATGGATTCTGTTTTGACACAATATCGTATATCATCTGTTAAAAAATTGTATGATAATCATATGTTCATATGTTAATCAATACAATAATATAAAATTTAATATTGCATCCTATCATATTAACAACATATATCATATAATACAATAAAATACCATAATAAACAATGATTAGATATGATATTGTAACGTATGATATGACATTGTATTGTGTTATACGTTATTGTATTTGATCACATAATATCATAATATATAAAACAATATAGTATTATTAAAGCTGCTTGGTCCGATTTTTTTGTAATTACAGTATCAACATTTTTTTCATACAAATCATTTATCTTAGAAAGTTATGGACTTTCTCCTATTTACACCAGCAGAATCAGTCTCCTTTCAAAGTTAGAAATATTCAAAGTAAATAAAAATAATTTCTCTTTGGGCAAACGAAAAAACAAACCAATATGCATCACGGGAATGTTTAGAAAAGGAAACCGCTTGGTTTCGTCCCCTGAATGATTGGGGTTATTCAACCCCCATGCTATGCATCGATTGTAAAGAAGGCAGACTTTAGAAATATTAGCGAACAAAACGTACATATGTTTATTTTTAATTTGTCTGATCATTTCGACCTTTATTTTTAAAAGCGATGTTAAATTCGTAATATAATACAACCATACCCGTCTCGTCGTCAGGGGTGAAATTTAACATGAGGCGAAATAACGCGGTACCTTTTAATGACGTTTGTTTTGTTAGCAAATTTTGTACGTATTTTTCTTCATTGAAATTTGACATAATTGACGAGTAAAACTACTGCAATGTCTATTATTATACATATACTAAGCATAGCCATCGTTTAAAAACGTGCATAAAATTTGATAAAAAATTGGACCAAGCAGCTTTAATATTACAATATCATATTACATAATACATCATAACAATGAAACATATGATAATTTATTGTGTAATATAGTATGATACTGTATGATACTGAATCATTTTTGATACATAATATGATATTGTATCATATGATACAATATAATTTGATACAACATTGTATCATATCAAATGATACAATATTATGTGATAAAGTAAAATATTATATAATACAATATTACATTATACATATTGTATCATATGATACAATAATATATTTTACAATTTCATGTGATGTGATAATATATCATATTATAAACCAATATCATATCATACAATATCGTATGATACGATATTATATAATATTACAGTATCATATTATAAAATTTCATGTGATATAATTCTATATTACAGAAACTAATATCATATTATACAATATTGTATCTAATATACAATACAATATTGTATCATAGGATACAAAATTATATTTTGCAATATCTTATGTAATAGTATCTTGTGATAAAATAATAAATTAATTATACAATATAATATTATAGAATATTGTATCATAATATAGAATACTATACATAACGATATCATGATACAATATCATAACATAAAATATCAAAAAAATTGATACAATATCATATCGTATCATACAACTTTTTATAATATTACATATGATATTATTTATTAAACAATATTGTTTCATACCATACAATACTATTACTTATTAGGTTAGTTACTGACTCACTACGGAAATATATTGGGTTGATCAATCTCATAGATGGCGAGGCGAAGCCGAGCCTTCTATGAGATTGATCAACCCAATATATTTCCGTAGTGAGTCAGTAACTAACCTAATAAGTGTTTTGTTTTCTCGAGGACTATCAAGCGACATATTTATTCACAAATAGCGATGATCTAAGCAAAGCCATGTATAAGATGCCTAACATCTCGTCCAATTTAACTCGATCATCATTTAAACTCTTCAAAATTTTCAATTTCACCTTTCAAATACTCTTTCAAAATCTTTGCTTCACCCATGTTTACTTACAATGTTTTGTTGCTATTCAATTTTAAATGTTTTCTCCCTTTCCTCTGTAGAGATTTGAGCAAATTTCGACGCTGCCATTTTGTTCTGCTACAGACAAAACAATGTGACGTCAATATTCTAAGGGCAACTACTCTAATTCTAAAAAAAATTCAAAGGGCAACTACTCCAAATACTTTAAGAACTTACGGCATGCAGTTTATGTATAAAATACTATGAAATGTCGAAATGAATAAGCGAAGCGTCGACCAATGACGGCCATATTGCCTAATATTATTTCTCACAGAACAAATATAGAGATATATGAGGCAATCACGTGCTATGTTTAAACCAATGAAAATGTGACATTTCAGTCCAAGGGAAAACAATATATCATAGGAATCATGTTATATCATTTATCAACAAACACATCTATCTATCGAGCTGGTTTGAGTGAGGTAGGAGATTTCTTTAGCATCCTTGATAATGGAAATCATGCTCTGCACCTGAAGCAACCTCTGCGTTTCATTGATAATATAGTTAAATCGACTATGCTAGCTATCATCTATAAAACATGTGACCTGTTCCAAAAAAAACTAAACTTTATCCAGCATCCAAAACCTATGGCTCAGTTTCAGCATTCAAGCCTGTCAGGTGCATCACTATATATAAGACGCATCTCCATGGAAGTTTGGTGAAGTTCAGACCAGTAATAACTAAGATATCATCATCAGAGGGCACTAGCAATTAAAACCTTAATTTGCTCCAGGATCCACAACCTTTGGCTCAGATTCAACATCCATGCCTGTCAGGTGCATCTGTATCATAAGACACACCATCCATTCAAGTTTGGTGAAGTTAGGACCTTTAATAACTAAGATATAGACTTCGTCCCGGTGAGCTAAAAATGCAAAATGTATACACTGTATATCAGAATCCCTTCAAGATAAAAATGATTCAATTACATGCGCAGAAATTCTAGATTCGGTCTTGAATATGAAAAATTTATCTCTTTTATCATATATTATGCAAACAAATAAAGAAAAGAATACAAAATATATTTATTGTGTAAAAAATATATATCACAATAATGTAATGGTACAAAATTATATATTAACAAAGTTTGAATCCTGCTGTCCACATTTTCGCAACATCCCTTCAAAATGTGATCTATAGAATGAAGATTCACACGGGCCGGTTTCAGCACTCTTATACACCCACAAGTACACACACATTCTAAATCTCACATACAAAAATGGCATTTATTATCTAATTATAATTAATGAAACATTTTTCTAGTCAATATTGAGATTTCCTGCTTTCTGTAGTCAAGCTACATCATACTGTAATAACATGGCAAGGTACAAGTTTATAGCAGATATTGAACGCATTACCCATTCAAAAAATTCCAAACACATCAAAACAAAGTCTCTATCTATATGTTCCTAACAAGCTTATCAAAACGATGAAGACAACGTCACAAGAGTTCTCATGTTTTAAGAAAATCGGCAATTGTCTTCCCTTTGTAGATGGCGCAAGTGAGACATTGAAATTCATCTTGGCCCCACATACCATGGTAGCACTTTGAATTTATAAGCACTCTAAAAAAACAAAACAGCAAACTCTTAAACTTAAATCATGAATCATGTTTCGTTTTATTCAAAGTTAAATATTTTAGCTATTTACATATACATGCATGTACAAAAATATCATCCAATATTACCAATTATATTCAATATCAAATCATCCAATCAGATTTGTGCATTGATTACTCACAAATCATCAGAATCCAACATCCCCGTTATCGAGTTCACTTTGTCTCGGAGAAGATGGCTGGAAGACTGCATCATCGTTGTCGTAGCCAGGATTTGAAAACACCGTGGAATACAGCTCGTTGCCTTAAGAAAAGACACCAGTGTAAGTTATATCAGTCAAATTCAAACCAATAATACGACTTTCAGTTATTTAGTTTTTTCTTAAGTTCTTACCTCTATCATCGATAACTGATGCAGGTTTTTCTCCTTCCATATCATCCGGATCTTGTGGCCATAACATGATCACCACTTTCCGTATGATCGTAAATATAAGAATAGCAGTGGCATTGAAAAGGTTCCCAAGCGCCACCGCGCCATCACGGTAGGGTGGTGATGCGTTCGTTATGACAATCATCCACACCAGGAAACAGCCAGCAGTACACACACTGCACACCAGGATCCAGCGAGATTCGTGGTTGTTGTTTCCATTGTCCCATGACATGGCAGAGAATATTCCGGTCAGCAGGACCAAGAACATGACAAAAATCATGGACATCACTAACGCCTCGTCGTACACGTCATGCGGATCACACATCATCCAATCGTGGATCTCTGTGGCTTCGGACATCAAACTAGCGGAGGGTGGACGATGGACCAGCCATTGGATAGGAATGATGAGCTGGACACAAACTATTCCTATTGCCATAAGAAGTAAAACTATTTTGTTCGTGAGCCCTTTGTACTTTTCGTTTATCAATTGTTTGTTGTCATATTCTACGCTCTCAACGATTCGCCAGTTATCCACAGCTTTCACGAGAAGGGCAGCAAATACGATTGCATACACTACTCCCAAACAGAACTGCCTTGCGCCACAAGTATCCGTAGCAGCCGGAAGAAAGAAGGCAAAGTTGAGGGCGTAAATACCCATAATACCAAGCATCATCATGAAACCAAGAAGAGTTGTGCCTCCTTTGATTTCATAGAAAATCAAAAGGTACAAAAATAGGAAAATGGTAATGAACAATCCTACGCACGTAGGAACTGCCACAGCAATAGCCCAAATCGGCCATTTGTACGTTAAATCGTATATGGGAACAAACTGGTTGTTAATTGTTGTATTCATGATATTGTAGAAGAGGTAGTTTCTCGGTTCGGCTACTTTTGTGCGCCTCATGGTATCGTTGCCTGTTAAAGCGTTTACGACAGGAGCTGAGCAATCGCAAACCTCTGAACTACGACAAGCCGACCAATCGTTTCCTTTGTAAGTGTTATAGTCTGCAGAGAACAAAAACTGTTGGTTCAGCATGCTCCCAATCTGTAAGGAAATTAATCATAAGATTATAAATTTATATAAAAGGCAAATAGCTGTGGAAAGAAAATCTAAATCTCATGATAAAACCTTAAAAGTGAGTAGTACTTGTAATGTAGATGAAATTAAATCCACAGAATTAATACCGGTATATTTCTTACGTTTGTGTACTTGGGAAGTCCTGACGAATCTATGAAACTGTTGATGTTGTAACCAATGTCCCAAAAACGATCATTTGTAAATCTCAAAATAAAGGTTTGAGTGAGTTCCAAACTAGATGAAAGGCTCCAATCTACATTCAAAATATTTTCAAACAGCCTATTCCAAGCAGTCTCATCGCTGAAACATGATCCAAAAGAAGCATGTGAAGTGCACATCCCAGTGGACACAGCTTCTATGGCTCTCGCATAAGCATACGTAGCAGCAATAGTGTTGAGAACGAATGGCTGGGATACTATTTGAGTAAAGTCTATCGCCTCTTGCTCTGTACAGTCCGGATATTGTGGAAATTGGACCTTGGCGGTTTTTATGTTACAGCGATGGAACATCTGGTAAAACTCCTCGAACCAGTCGTCTGGAATTCCTTTGCGAGCATTGTATTTTAATTCGCTTACGTATTTGCCGAATTTTTGTACAGTGGTTGAACGCATTTCAATAGTGATTGAACCCAGAAGATCGTCTTCCATCCCTTGGACAACTTTCGCACTGGTTCCCCAGGAATCTGTTCCAATCCATACATACTTGTTAAGTACATTCAGTTCTTTTGCCGCTTGTAGTACAGTTCTTGGATCACTGGCCATTAGAATGATGACTTTCGATTTAGAATTACTCTCTATGTAATTAATTGCATTCTTTGCTTGTTCCACAGTTGCCAGAGTTGGAATCGCGATTTGGGCACCAGCACATGTTTGAGTTGCCTTTGCTCGGGTCAAGAAATAATCATATAAGTTTTTACCATAAGTATCAGCACTGTATATTACAGAGGCCGAGTCCCAGGTCTTTTCTTTTAAAAGTCTAACAATCACATCGATTTGCATGTTATCTGGTGGAACGGTTCTTGCAAAATAAGGATAACTATCTTTATCGCTGAGAACGGTAGATGTCGCGCTGTTGCTTAGAATGGGTACCTTGAGAGGAGACAGAACTCTATTTGCTGCAATAACGTGGTTTGTTGTACTAGTAATGACACCAGCAAGGGTTTTGTTGTTTACGGTTCCATCGAAGGAGAAGGCGGTGTTGCAAAGCCGTCCTTTTGAAAACAAACTATAAAGATCTTGGTCCACTCGCAAATTGTTGGAGCAGCTATCCACGACAAGACCCCGAAGCTTATACTTGGTAGTCGGGAAATAGGTATCCAATGTATATATAAACGCCAGGGCATTGTAAAATACATCCATATCAAGCTGACCGCAAAGATATGGGTCTGTTCCTTGCTTGTGGATTGGAAGGACAGCCAGAAGGGTGGCACCATCGGTAGACTGGTCCTTTGCTGGCTGAAGCATGTACCTCTGTAATGCATTTCGAACAGTTGGGCATTCAGAGCAGGATCCTTGTCTTTCACAGCTGCCATCCCAACCCGCTCTGTAGCCTGCATCCAAGGATAGGACATCTTGACTGGAGAATTTACCAATCTGAAAAGAATTGAAAAAATAATTAAAAAGACGAAAAATAAACTTTGACATGTTTTAAAAGACGATTGTCTAAAGAACAACTCATATGAACCTCTATGTAACAATGACTTGAAATACTAGCATTACCTTTTCATAAGTGTATCCCAGCTCATTCATAGACATACGTTCTTTTAGGTCATACAAAACATAACCCTTATTTCCATCCCGTCGATCTGGCCTGAAGCTGAAGGTAACTCCAGAAGGATCGACAAAGCTAGACTTCAACACGCTCTGAACCAGAAGGTTGTGACGATTACGATTATTTTTAAACTGTTCGCAGACTGTTGTATAGTTCACGCCACACAGAGTTTTCAGTACGTCATCTAAGCCGTAAGCGGCAGAAAAGACTGCGTTAATGACATGGAGAATGCCAGGGTCTTGAATGTAGTCACGCTGAGCAGCAATGTTCATTGTTTGAGAGAGGCATGGCGTCTGGTGTCTATTAGTTGGGACAGTTAGATAACAGTTTACCATTTCTTCGTAAAACTCAGGGAACCATGGATTTTCGGGATAATTTCCTGGAGATTTTTCTCCAATATGGGTGTCAAAGTCTCTAATATCTGATGATTCAAGATTTAAAGTAATGGATCCCTTAGCTAGTCTCTCCACTCCTGATATTGCACCGTAATTATTTCCCCATGTTTCAGAGCCAATGAATTTGAACTTGCCTTCTGCTCCAGCATTTCTGGTCATTGCTTTAAGCATTTCGTTGATGTATTTGACACCGGCGTAAACAATAACTGTATTGGCGACAGGTTTCTCAAGCAAAGATCTGACAACTTTATCAGCGCTTTCCTGTGTAACAGATGAATTATCGGGAAACTCTACGGTCTGAGCAACGCATATTTTATTCTGTCCAGCAAGATACTCGAAATTTTTAGCTCCCATTTTCCCGTAGTCACTAGGGGAATGAACAATTTGAACATATCTGATATTGTTTTTATTCAGAAATTCGACCATTGCTAGGGACTGCTTGTCATCGGCTGGGACTGTCCTCATGAAATAAGGGTATCTGTCTTGATCAGACAACGAGTCACTACTGGACATGTAACTTATCTGGGGAATCTTTAAGGATTTCAACAGTCGTGCCAGATAGACGGAACTGTCGCTGGATCCGCCTCCAACATACAAACGAATATCATCAGGGTTGACGGTGATCCCATTCCTTGTGAGCTTGATTATACCGTTGTGGACATCAGACACCAAATAGCCCATTCGTATGGAGCTCTGGCAGGCATCTAAACCGATTCCACCAAGTTTGACGTTCTTCAGAACATTCTGGAACGGTCCAGTTTTATCGTTTACTTCACCGATGGCGTAGTTGAAGGCCTCAAGAAGCTGGAATCCTCCTTGTATATTCAGGTTACCGCATGAAAAAGGCACAAAGCTGTTTTCGTGTACGTCAAATAAACCTGTGTCAGATAAAAAGATGCGATAAAAGTAGAATCATGACAAGAAATTGTGAAAAATCTTGAAAATTCGGTTCATCTTACTAACCTCCAATGAGGATGTCTCCTGGTATGTAGGTGAACTCGATTTTTTTCTGAATGCACTGTTGACAAGGAGGTGGGCAGGTTGGAGGAGAGACTTCTGGTGGAATGAAAGCTTGTAAACGCAAGGACGCCCCGGCAAACTCTCCAATCTGATATAATTTAATCAGTATAATGTTGCAGCATTGCATTATCCGATAAAGATTTTGTCTTTTTCAAAATACCATTTGGTTTTATTTATGGATACAAGAACTCTCCAATTGAGGTCAAATAATTCAATAAATACTCACCGTTGCCAAATCATCGTTGTTGAGGTATATCACGTCCATACCCATATTGCCTTCACGGTCAATATATTCAAAGTTATTACCAAGGGGGTCTCTGAAAGAGATGCTCTCCATTTTGTCCATGATCACTTGGTTAATGTTAGGTGTTGACGAGTAGGCCGCGCATATGCCTTTGTAGTTTTGCCCACATTTGTCCTTTAAGACCGCGTCCATTGCGCCCACTAATGAATACACTGCATTTATTGTGGGTACCACGTAATTATCCTGTGCAAACCCTGGGGCGGATGTTAGACTGGCGTACGGCTGGGGGCAGTGGGTATTATACCTGTAACAACAATTACGACAAATGTCAACCTGCTAAATGTAATTACTGGCATTAATGATCAAAACTGCATTTTTGATCAGATTATTATTGAATTATTTATTGGTGTACTTACATGTTTATTCCTGGAAGATTACATTGAAAGAGTTTGGTGTAGTACTCGTAAAGGAACGAATTCTTCAAGATTTCGTCAATGGAAATTGCTTGCATGAAATTGATGTAGCCAGGATCGTTTTTGGTCTTGATGTTGAAAAAGAACGTCTTAGAAGAACTTTTACCGTATGATTTTGCCAAATTCATATATGGCATTGAGGAAATAAAGACAAGGTTTCCATAAGCTCCACTGCTGACGTTTTTAGCACTGAAAATAGACCTGGTGTCGGCACCATTTGTCCAAAGAACGGTCACAGAGCTTGTGCTGAATGAAATTAGTCGTAATATTTGTGAAGCGTTCATTGATGGGGACACCATTAGCTTCTGAAGAATGCAGATTTCTTCTTGCACTGCCACCGCTTCAAACGTTTCGACGCCACCTTTACCAAACGAATCAGAGGAGTATATTACGTTAACATAATTGTATGACAAAGATTTTGCTAGTTTGGCAATAGCAGCAGATATCGTCACGTCGCCTTGGATTGTTCTGAAGAAGTTTGGATATTCATCTTTGTCCTGGAAAGCCGCACTGGATGCTAAGGGACTAACAAGAGGAATGTCTAGAGTATTTGTCACCGTGGCAGCACTGTTTACAGCCGCGGTGTTGTCTGTGATCCATCCTAAGATTCCAGAAGTGTCTAATTCCATCCTGTCTGAGTCGGACAAGGGACCTGTTTGAGTATATACTTGCGAAATGAGTTCTCCAGGTCTTAACGGAATACTGCAATGATCAAGTGATAGTCCGCCAACCGTAATATCATTCAAGGAAACTGGGGCCATTTTGCTGTTAATCATATATATTGCGTAATGCATAGCTAGACCAAGTTGCACGCCATTGTCCACGTTGATACTTCCACACAAAGTAGGATACATTTCATTAGCACTATGCAGTCCAAAAACGCCGCCAATTGTGACGTCACCAGCTTCATACGTGTATTTTGATTTTGTCAAATAGGAGCATTCTGCACAAACACCTGGACATAAGGAGGAAACTGTAGCTGGCTGGATAGAGGACGGATATGTCAGTGTGTTGTCTGATATCGTTAAAACTCCTGATATCGAGTTGTAAAGCCCAACCTGTAAATCCAAAAATATGAAATTATTAAAATTATTCGATAAATTCCAGTACTGACCATTTATACGTGTACAATACTATCGTTATATACTTACGATCATGTACTTACCGAGACATACTTTTGTCCTCGTCTGTAGTTCAAGATTTCAACGCCTGTATGAGCTTCCCCGTTGTACATAGTAAACTGGTAAGATGAGCTCAAACTAAATGTGGCACTCCTGATTTTTTGCAATAAAATTTTGTTCGAGTCGTTTGCAGCGCGATATTCAACACACACTCCAGAATATGTAGCCCCACAATAATGCTTCAGGGTTTCGTCAAGGGCCTTTGCAGTGACGTAGACAGCGTTAATTGATGTCGTCATTTGGTACCAAAACTCATATAGCGGAGAATTGGACAAACCTTGTCCGGGGCTCGGGCACTCGTTACTGAAATCGCCCTTAGAACCAGCATCAACATAACACTGGAAAGCGTTTTCATACAGTTCTCTGAACCAGGGAATATGCATGGCTGTTCTGGGCTGTTTCTGGTTGATCCAGTTTTGAAAGTTTGACGTTTGACCAATCTGTGGCTGGAATGTTATAATTCCATTGGCAACATCCTCGAATCCTAGCAAGTTAAGGTTATCACTCCCCCATGATTCCCCACCAACGATTACAAAGCCTTGATCCCAGGTGGCTGCCTTAATGGTTTCAAGCATCTCTTTGATGTCACTTTTCTCTAGTAACATGACAACGACTTTTGCATGGGGGTTTGATCTAACTTTATTGAGGATCATTCCTTCGTTTCCGTGGTCAGTAACTTCATACTCAGCAGTCAGGCAGATATTAAAATCCGCCAATACAGTTTTTAACATATCTAAATCCTGGTGCATTGAAGAAGAGTATACAGCCTGTATATAATACCAGCCTTTCTTCACGAAGAAATTGGCCATGGCAATGGACTGGTAATAATTACTCTCCACTGTTCTGCTGTAGAGTGGGTATTTGGTATGGTCCATCAGAATTGTGCTGGAAGCTACCGTGCCCACTTGAGGCAATCCGTACATCTGGATACCTTTCGAAAAGGACATAGCTCCTGCATTACTTAACCCCTCGATGATTGCTTTCACGGAATTTGGGTCTACCATTCGTCCATATTTATCTCTCACAATTTCTCGATTTCCGAGTAAATTGTTGAAAAAAAGTGAAGCTACGTCGGGGTTCTCACAAACATCAAGCATAACCGTGCCAAGGCGTACATTGTTGAGAATGCCCGGCATGTCAACATTTAGATTCTCTATAGCGTACTGGATGGCCAAGGCCTGGGCCATACCATAAGGGTTATCACCATCACAGGAGTATCTCTCGTTTCCAGCGTTATGAGCTGATAGAGCCACGCCAATATTGATGTCCCCAGGATTGTAATATAAATCCGTGGAGCTGGGAGGCATCATGCAGTACCGACATCCCTCAGCAGGACAGGAGGAAGTTACGTCAATATTTGAACCGGAAGCATCATACATTCTGATTTTTTGTTTCTCTAATGTGAGCATATTGTTTTCGTATGATCCAACCTACAAATTACAAATATCAAGATACTAAACCCAATACGAAATTTTAAAAATTAACACAGGATTAGATGGATCAATGGGAGAAATACTATGAAAACAAACTCCTTTCGTACCTCCTCAAAGACAAAATTTGTGTTCGACAATCTGTTGTTGTAGTTGTAAACTGTAAAATCTTGATTAATGATGTCACCGTTTGCATCGAATCTGACTCTTTGTCCCTGTAGACTCTGAATACCATCAGATGCAGAGAACTGTAATAAAATTTAAAACAAGATTGTGTCTGATAAACATGGTTTTTTCGTATAAATTGAATTTGAAATACAAAAGGATATCCTTCAATATATTCTTTGAAGATCTTTTACATGCACTTACGGTGAAATCCGTATTTTTTAGAATGTTGTGGAATTCTGAAGTGGGCATGGATCTCAAGCTGTCGCAAACTCCATTGAAGCTATCTCCACAGCGATTCCGCTGGGCCGTTCTTAGTGCCTTCGCATAGGCGTACACACTTTCAATAGTCGTCTGCACGTAGGGCAACTGCGTGTAGATAGACCTCTTGGAGATAGTTTGTGAACAGAAGACTTTTGTGGCATATGGAGCGTAGGAAATACCTAATAGAAAACAAAGAGTCAAATAGTTATGCAATTTAAAAACGAGGTCGAAGAGAACAATCAAGCAACGATTCACTTTGATATCGGAATCAACAGAAAAATGTCTGCGAGTACATACCGGGTAACTTGCAGTCGTACAGCGTCATGTACCAATCAGCAAGCCAAGGATTGTCAACAGGAGGGTTCGTCTGCGACAGAGCTGCGAAGTAGTTCTCAAACTCCGGGATCTGGCGATCTTTGGGGAGGGCGAAAATCACGCCTTTGCTGTTAGGTGCGAACGTACTGGGAGGATTGGAGGACATCATTCTAATCATGTCTGCCATTACCCATTGCACGCGGTTCCCGACATTTGATCTTAACAGAGTGAGAGCTTCTGACCCTGTCCCCAAAAACACGGCTACTCTCACACCATCGTTGCCAAGGTCATTGAGTCTCGCTTCGTAGTCAGATTGGGTGGCCATTTTTGGAATCCGTCTAACGCTGGATATACAGATGTTTTCAGATAGAGCTTTCTGTGAGAACTTCTCGTACCCAAGTCTGCCCATCGGCGAGTCAATGTAGACAACAGTTACTCGTGTCCAGTTCATCTGTCTCAGGACATGTGTCATGACCTGCACACGAAAATAAAATATTGAAAATAAACTCACGTGAACAGCTGCTGAATCAAATATAAAGGTAAGGCGTACGGACTAGATACTCGAATCTACATGTATTTACCCTGGCCAAGGAAAACCAATTCCGTCCTGTCCTCAGAAAATATGGATACATGGATTTATCACTGAGGTCTGGGTGCAGGGTACGGGGAGAGATTTGGGATGCTGGGATATCTGACATCATGTCCTCCACAGCCCCAGTGTTACTCGTCAAAGGACCCAGGATTCCTAGAAATGTGGAAGCTTTATTATTTTCAAATAGGTACTAGGGATAGCTTTTGCCATAAAAACAAATTAAAGAATGAAAATTGTATCACTAAATATAATTGAAATCCCTATATTCTAAATAAACGAACATCGAATATATTATGAATTTCTTATTAAAATCATTTGAGGTGTATATTTTTTTAGTTCATTGATGTAAATTACTCTGAGTATTAAAGTTTTGTTGTTGTGTGTGTGGTTTTTTTTAAGCAAGAGCTGATTACCCAGATGCAGTTTCGATCCGTCAGTACAGGACAACTGTGTATTGGAGAACTGTGGATAAAACTTCTGGGCGGCGCGCACGGCCATGAACGGACTGCCGCAGTAATCATAGGCCTTCATTCCTAAACGAGATGTAAACAAATATTAAACATAGGTAATCACAGATTACAGAACTTCGTCTCGGTGAGCTGAAAATGATAATTCATGAGGTTTGACTTTTTTTAATTATTTTTTTTTTTCAAAAGGTGAGAAACAAAGGCTTACCAAGCCTGATGCCAGGTACGATGTTTTGGGCGTTTACACGCTGAATGGCAAATTTTGCTGCTTCGTACACTTGAATCAGTTCTGTTGATGAAAACAATTTACACATTTAATTTTTTTCATAAATTTCATGAGGAAAATCTAAATTAAATTTTTTTAAATGCATATTAGTTAAGACGTTTTGACGTTGTTTTGTATTGTTTGTTAAAAAAAAACTGAAATATTTTCTTTTCAATGTTGACGGGTTTCATACCTCTGTGTGGTCCCCCACACGTGTAGCCTCCAAACAGGGGCTCTCTTATCATAAAGATACCCCCAATGAGGGCATCCGCTGAAGGAACATTGACGTCCACCTCGGACCTTCTGGCATCACAAGTCTCTCTCTCCAGGGTCTGTGAGCTGGAGAGAGTGATCACAGTGAGGAGACACAGACAGACACACCAACTGTAAAAAATGTTAATTTTTAATGGGAATATACATAAAGAGTGTTATAAAAAAATAAATGCAAAGTTTATTACATACTTGTACTTTCAATTTTCCGCGAAAAAAAAAATACAATATGAATATTTGATACACGCTGTGCCTTTATTAGTTTTGACAAATCTAAGTAATGGATTTTAAGAATATTTTCTATTTTTAAGAACTCACTGGAGTCAAAAAGAATTGTAGCGTTTATATGCATATCACAAAAAATTTGCATTTCTTTAATTGTAGAATTGTTAGTCTTTAAAAATAAATAAACAATTTTGTGGACAACCAAGAAAAGTTAATTTTTTACACAATTATCATATACAGAGTACAGCAAAACTCGGTTATAACGAAATAACGGAATATATCATTTGACTAATTAGTTTGTATAGATCTTTCAGATTATAAGTAATCTATGTTGAAATACATGTATGTGTTATATACAATATACATGAACAAGAATGTTTGCTATCACAAATTTTATTTAAATACAAACAATGGGCTGATATTTATGTACCCCGCCCTTTGCCACCCAACACGTAGAATGGTGTACATTCGTACTCATTGATACTAAGATATTGTATATTTATACACAAGTACACAATATTTTTTTCACAAGCTCAATAAAAATATTTATAACACCTGACAGGTCAACTGTGAGTGTTTGGGTTTGGGGTATATTGTTGTGGACTATCCAATCAATGACTGATTGTATTTACATCCTCTCCCCCCCCCCCCAAAAAAAACCTGTTATAATGCATTTTTTTCATGTTCTCCCTTGATCGACAAAACATAGATTAAAAACATGAGCATATACATGTATGTTTAATCTAAATATTTATCTATAATATGATCTTTTGCAGTTTTGTATATGCAGTGAATCACATGTATCTCTAACAAATAACCTCCCACACCACCACCACAACCATTACCACCATAAACATTGTTACATATGTGCACATCCAGTATGGAAATATATCATGGTTTTCAATATATATACATTGCATTTATAGATATACTTAAAATGTTTAAAATTTGCAATAGTATCCTTTCATGTCAGTATATGTAATGTTTACGCTGCCGAAACACCCCATTATATTTACGAGGGTGGGTTGCCTAACTGGGTATGGGTGTAAACATTTGTCACATTGTATTAAATGTAGATTACAATTAAAAATTCTTTATTCCTGACATTCAACTATGAAAATACATTTCTTTTGGTGATGCTGATTTATATGTGTACTACATTAGCACAATACACTCAGGAATGCACATTGTATATGTAACTGCAACATATGCACAATGTAGCTCTTGAAATATATAATTGCCCTTATCAAACACAACTTCCACTTGGTTTTTTAATGTTGTATACTTTTTGTGTAACAACAATACCCGCTTTACATGTACAATGTATAAGTACAACAACAATCCCCATGCACTAAATCAATGAGTCGACATTTCAATGCATACTCTGACAAATTATCAAGACCCACCCGGCAAATTGGAATTAAAAACAATATAACTAAGCAAATCTTACCGCATGGTGAGGGTCGTTATTCCCGATTTCCTAGAGTTTTTCCCACTAGTTTATTTTTTCCTTCTTTCTCGGTTATCGGTGCTGGACCATTCAGCAACTTGTTCAGTGGGTTTGCCCTACCCTCAACAAACGTGTTTAGATATATTTACATTCAATGGAGTTATCCCGATTGCTATTAATAGAACGTATATTCCATTCATTCAAACTGGTTCTACAAGTTCTCTCACCTGAGCTGGGCGGTGCTTCTATTTATAAATTGTTATTACCTGTACGCGGGGGATAACCTTGGAATCAGTTTCAATTGTGCATCGAGGCGTTGCGTTTGAATAGAGTTGCCTTTCTTTGTATACCTAATTTAGATAATATCACAAGCAGGTTAACGTTAAGGATTCACGAGACGTTCCTCAATTTTAAATAATTTTCCTTGATTATATTATTCCTTATTAATTAACATTTCTACGTGTAATTTCCCCAAAATTCAGGGTACATTGACAGGCTCTTCGGAGCTTGAATAGTTGTAATTTTCCTTAAAGGTCATATGAAACGATATCCTGACCATATTGAGTTATATACGGGAATTAGTTCACAAGTGCCTATTTGATAAGACTGACATTGTTTTTTTGGATATTTTATGCAAAATGTGAGCGCCACACTTAATCGAGAAAAGGAACATTGACTTACGCGGCTTACCTCCCTTGCTAATGACGTCAGTAAGACCCAATAGCCTTATTTAAGAAATAAGGTATCATTTTTGGATGTCTATCGGGATATAGATACGGGTTGGTCACGTGATCAAATCCCATAAAGCCCGAAGGGCTTTATGGAAGATTTGATCATGTACCAACCCGTATCTATATCCCGATAGACATCCAAAAATGATATCTTATTTCTTATATTTACATTTGTTGCAAATTATGACAATAACAATGCTCCATACTTCCTCTTTTGTGATGACCTAGAAAGCCGCCTCGATTAAAATGACGTAACAAAAAATAGTCCAACAATGTTGCAAGCATTTGATTATTGTGATAAATGAATATGACACTACTTTTGAGGAGACACCACTTTTTTATCATTTAAAAGGGAAACAGAAAAGAAAATTCACTTGTACAATTGAAAAAACTGATTGAAGCTTGGCGGAATAGTACCACCTGTGTTGAAGTCGCAGAGCGGTTAGAAATTTAAAAACATTGGAAGTTGAGTTAGAGTTATACTTAGGCATTTTCAGGGGGAAATCTATCGCAGAATCAGTTTCGAGAGCATAATGATTTCCTCCGACATTATAGAGGAAAGCGATTTTAACTTCGATGTTCTTTTAACGGAACATATCAGACAGAAAACACAAGGAGTTAAATTTGACCGTGATCCGTGAATGTACTACACACCACGGGCCCTGGAAGTTATTGTAAATATATTGCATGTGCATGTATAAAAAAGTAAGGGTAGGACACTCTTTTTGGGGCGAAATCGGGTTTGACAAAGTCTGGGCGTTCCTCAAACGAAATTTCGCGATAAATCGTTCAAGTATACTTTACTTACGACATATGTATACATTCGTTCCGCTCCAATGCTGTTACGTCGAAGAAAAAGGTGTTTTTATACATCCAAGTGCCTAAGAATTTCGCTAGACTGGTTTACATCCGGTTTAATCGCAGTGAATCGAAAGATAAGTTCTGATTGGTTAATAATAAAATAAATCTGCTCGTCAATAAGGTGGCGAAACTGATAACAATTTATGGTGAGTATGTATCAGATGTTTGAAAGGAGTTATGTATATAGGTACTGGGTAGTTTGGCCTTTCAACAATGAAATGCGAGAATAATGAAGAAGATTGACAAATATCGATAAGAAATTAAAGAATTTATTTCATTATTGACCAATCAGAACTTACCTTTCAATTCACCTTTCGATTCACTGCGATTAAACCGGATGTAAACCAGTCTAGCGAAATTCTTAGGCACTTGGATGTATAAAAACACCTTTTTCTTCGACGTAACAGCATTGGAGCGGAACGAATGTATACATATGTCGTAAGTAAAGTATACTTGAACGATTTAACGCGAAATTTCGTTTGAGGAACGCCCAGACTTTGTCAAACCCGATTTCGCCCCAAAAAGAGTGTCCTACCCTTACTTTTTTATACATGCACATGCAATATATTTACAATAACTTCCAGGGCCCGTGCTACACACGAAAGGTCTGTAATATTGCATTTGCAATTTTGACCGAGGCTTGTAATAAAATCAGAAATAAATTTTAACTGAATTAACTTCTTTGACAAATTACGATTGTAATTTTCAAGAACGCCTCGTTACGATGTCGAACCATAAACATTCTGTTTACATGCCTAACGTGTTATCTATAACATGAATCATTTATCCCCGCAAATAATGATATATTTCTTATTAGAATGAATGAATAAAACTTCGTATAACAAAATACAAATACGTTTATTTTTTATGCCTAAATTACGTTAATTTCATTACGATATCTAATGGGTGTGTTTCAGCACAAGTCGATTAGTTTGTGTATATAGAAAAAGTAGTGACCTATATAATTCATGCGCTACTTTGACCTCTTGACCCATAATGATGTTATGCAGAAATAACGGCGGATTGCTCAAACAGTGTTATATAAGGGAAAACATTTGCAAGTGTAAATATAAAGCTATGTTGTGCAAATATCCATGTCATTTGCAGCATTTTAGAAGAAAAAAAATTTATTTTTTAATCATATTTTATATAAAAACTTGTATAATTATACAATAATCAACCATGTCAGTATTTTTTTCTCTCAAGAAATGAAATCGTGTTCGTTTATATTTTTAAAATAGCGTGTACATATTCAGTTTCGAGACTGCACGGAGAATGAATGATTTTCTTCATAGATCCACATGCAAGTATAATATGATTTTAATATATGCGTGTATATATGTTTTACTTCGATCTTTTTAATGAAATTGACGATTTCAAAAATAGCTGATCTTTTTTTCCCATTTGCACGTTCATGCAATTCGTTAAGATTTTTTTTCTAAACAACTTATAGGCCTCGTGGTGCCTCATTTGCTTCACGATTATATTGTTTGTTTCGCTTTCAAATTCACAAATATTTTACCATTTAATTATTTTTAGTCTAAGAGAATTTCTTCAAATGTTTTGTTTTTGAAATGTGTACTTGTATGTGCGGTGTTTTGATTTTACAACGTGTATGTGCGGTGTTTACTCACAGATCCCTTCTATCTCACTTTCTTCCGCAATGTTTTCTTTCGTTTTTTTATCATTATTGATGCTTGTACTTAATGAAATCTGTTGATTATCTTCACATTCGTTCACAACTATTTTTATCAAACAACCGATTTATTTTACCGATACATTTCTAAATCCTTAAATGCCATATTTCCGCGATCTAATTTAATAAAACGTTAATACACGTGTACACATAGTATTTTCTAATATAAAAATATTGCTACATATATATATATATATCAATAAGACATTTTCATTGGCCTGCCTTATATTTATGTGATGAAATAAATCAAATCAATTAAAATGATCTCATTTGAAAAGAAAGACACGTTCATATATGCAAAAATTACTAAAATTTAATCGATAAACTACAGTAAAATTACACTAGTTTTGATGCGTTGTTTACATCGGTGGGTCTGTGTGACGTCATAAATCCACAAAATCAAGAACGATAAGCGGGGAAGAATTTTTTCAGGTGCTCAGTTTTCACGGTTATTTCTCAGTAATGCAAAGGCAAAAAAATCTTACATCACGTATTTTAACATTTCAGGCACGTAGCATCGTTTTTGAAAGTGGGGGGGGGGGGGGGGGGGGGGCAGACCCATCCAAAAAATCTTGACAAGCAAAAAAAAAAAAAAAAAAAAAAAAAAGGAAATTAAAAGTTTCCAAAAATCTTCAAAATCCTAATCCGGGGGGGGGGGGGGGGGGGGGGGGGGGTGGAGAAAAGTAAACTATACTTCCAAAAAAAAAATTTTCTTACCTACCAAAACTTTTTTCCCTCCAAATCATGAAATTCCTAATCCGTGGGGGGGGGGGGGGGGGGGGGGGGGGGGGGGGGGTAACTTCAATTTGACTCCTCATTTCGTTATTTTCATATCAGTTTTTTACATACTTCCAAAAAAGGTTGGGGGGCCAACTCCATTATAAATCATTTTTTTATATGTAAATTTAAAAAAATTTGTTGCTGCGGGAAAAAGTGGGGGGGGGGGGGGGCCAGGCCCCCCCTGCCCCCCCCCCCCCGATGCTACGTGCCTGCATTTGTTTATACCAAGCTTTATATTTATGAAAGAAAATCAAAGTGTTAAAAATCGTTTCATATGACCTTTAAAATAGCATGCAAAATGCATTTGAATCCTTATAAATAAAGTAATATTACATATTTTCAATTGAACACTTTATATCTAAATTTAAAAAGTATCATATAACATAAAAATATAACTATTGAATTACTTGGTGGAAATCTTCACATTGTGGAGATGGAAAAAATAGGGGGAAGATGGAAAATAGGTTGCGTCTGACCTTAATTTCAAGGACACCTAAGCACGTAACTGCATTCCCCCGCCCGGCTTAAATACATGTATTTGGGTTCCGAATTTTGCCATTTTGACCATTAATTTCATGCCAAATTTCTGTCTCTAAACAAAATATTTTATTAATTATTTTGATATAGGATCCCATTTCCCTTACATCTTGATTTTTATGGCATGGGTATGTTAAGCTAGAACTCAGAATATTACGTAATAACTAGGATTTTTAATATTTTGTGCTCATTTAATTGAAATCGGCGCGCACCGATCGATTATATTTAGTGAAACAACCTGATACTTTATGAGTTTCATGACGATGTAGAGTCGATAGGCCGTTTTGTCTTTTTGACTGTGCACTATAACAAATGCCGATCGAGAATTATTACAGCATGCATGCGGCGATCTAGGAGAGTATCGGTTACAGATTCTCATCATTTCGGAACTGATTGAAGTCTTGCATATAATCATAAAAATTGACTATGCCGTAAAGGTTTTCTTTCCACATATTGCGAAAATTGTGTTGTATTTTTACGACAGGGAGAGAACATTTGAAAAATTTGCATAAATACCGGTTTCTGTAAAATAACAATTTATGATGCATTTTATTTTATCTCAACTGGTCAGAATATAATTGTATTCACTGAACTAAAACTATTCTGTTCGATGCCATTAGAATAAAAACTATTTTTAACCAGAGACAAAAACTTGGTAGTTTCAAGTTTTCTTTTTACTAGGTGTCTCTGTTGAATTATTTCAAATTAAAGTTTATTTTCAAGGTTCCTTTTTACTCGTCTCATGACCGTTCTTCCGTCAGAAAGAAACGTAAAATGAACACATTTGATAGAGAGTGCAATTATGATCTACATGTATCATAGATATAAATACATGCAATGCAACTTATGACTTTTTAATTACAAAGACCTGTCATTTAAGTCAAGGAGATAGTTGTACCAATCAGAGATTGAAATACAGTTAGTAATTAATTCAATCAATGATTTTTCGTCGGAATAATCATGTCCAGTTTCACGAGTCATTAGATCGCATCTCCATTTATTGAGCTGATCTATATTAACATCATCTTGTTCGTCTTACAGATTGATACTGGAATTTGCATACATAATCCCGCGAGATGTGGTCCCATTCTTGTCATGTGACCTTCCACCCGACCCCCACACGGGGTTAATTGTTCCCGGGTTTCAAGATGGACATTTTACGGTGAGCATTAAGAAGAGTCCGCCATTAGCCGCGTGTCAATTATTTCCGGTTCATATAAGCAAGAATCGCAGCACCGAGCAAAACGGAAACAATAAATATGGCATCTAGTCGATGCATGCGTGTCTACTATTGATATTCATAGAATTCCTGGTTTTAATCACGTCCCCTTGTGTTGTATGTATTTCATATTCAGATCAGATGGTCAAAGGAAAACAAGGTTGTAATAGGGGAAGGGGCCTAGATCTAAGCAGATCATTTGACGAGTGCTAGAAACATGTATAATTGCCACAAACCCATAAAACTTTTTAACCTTTTGAATAAAAAATACCGACGGTTGTCAAGATTTAAAAAAAGAAAACACAGTCTTTGTTGTTTATTAGGGTATGACGGTTGCGGACATTGCAAACGGATAAACAGTGAATGTATTACGCTGATGGATAAGAATACGGTGGCAGAACGGTAACCCGTTGTTGAGTGACGTTCACGCTACCGTTAGGGGCTTACGCCATGAGTATGGGTTTGTTCCATACATTTACCAGACAGGATCCGTTCTTAAGTCAATTCGTCGTTATAGTTACGATTTCGAAGAGGGCAAAGCGAATGGATATAGCATAAGAAATAGAACAAGAATGGAACAGATATAGGTGCATGAGTTTTGCAAATTAATGCAGAAAAATATAAAATCGCCGTTCTCTAATAAAAACTGTCCTGTGCGTAAATCAGGTTCTGACAGAAGCTACCCGGGCAAGGAACGTATTCACTGAAGATGAGAAACACAAGCAAACACAAACTAACGAGTTCTGGTATATCTACATTAAAATCATTTTTTTCTCTCACTAGACAATGTATAACTTGCATTATTTTATTTGATCTCATGCACTGAATGTCTCAGTATTATATAATGATATTCCTCCTACTTTTTATCTTACAACTTCATACAATATGACATATTTAGAGCACTCTATGTCATCCCCCAGTTTCGTCTCCCGAGAGTCTTAATTTGGTTTTTGTAATCATATTTAATGTCATTGATGGGCTGTAGTATTTAAAGTTGTACTTATACTGAATAGCAAAATACATTGGAGCTATCTGGTATTTCTAGGCACATTGACAAAAATAAATGCAAATAAAAATTAATCTATTACAACTTAATCAAGGTTGTGAATTACCAGTTTATTTAATTATTCATTACTTTAAATGACATTTGAGAAATATGTGGATGCAAATCTCTCTCTCTCTCTCTCTCTTTCTCTCTCTCTCTCTTTCTCTCTCTCTCTCTCATTGATAAAAAAGCAAAATATGAAATATCTTAAATATCACGTTTCATGAAAAACTCATAAAGAAAACGAAATATGAATCTGAATTATTATTTTGATGAATGAAACAAACACAGAAAATCACAGGAAGGTTTGTAATTTGCTGCCAACACGCGAACTGTAACCACTTTTTGCAATCAAATAAAATCATATATAGATAAGTTTTCCTCATAAATATTTTCTGGCAATTTTATGACGCTGTATAAACTCAGATATCATAAATAGTGTTATTTTTTGGGTGTAATTGTATACTATCCAGGTGATGCAGAAAAATTAATCACATACATATCTTATACCCATACGCAGCCCAAAAATCGTTCACTGTTTGTGCAATAAAATTGCGGTTGAGGATATAAACATTTTTGAATACCCTGTACATTTTTTCTGATTAAAGGGTACATATGATTAACTGACGCGAGACGGCATGGGCAATGAAACGACAAGCCAAAAACCAAAAACATCTTCTTTGAATTTTCACAGTTTTTGTTATTATTAATTAAAGAATGTACTCCGGTCTTTAGACAAGGAAATGGTTTTAAATGTCTGTATTTGTATAGCGGTGCAATAACCCTGATTAACCGCATCTAACGATATTTGGGGGTATACAGGTTAATTAAGGGTACACAGTTTCTTTATACAACAGATGTGATATCTGCATTCATATTTTTTTTTCAAGTGTACTAGAAGTCAATAGTCCCGTATTGCCTGCGGTCAAGCCATTTTGGTGATTCTCTCTAAGGCGGAAGAATATGGGCGGTGACGAAGTGGTTAGGTTGTGATGTGCGGTGACACATTCCCAAAACATTGCACCCGGTGATCTTTATCGCACGTTGATAAATCAATTAAATTGAAATTGAAATTTAACTTCAATATTATTTCTAGCGATATCCTTTGATAATTATGAATTAGTGCCGAATTGTTGTATTTCGGTGACTGAACTATGTCGGAAAGACAGAGTACAAGAACAAAATAAAACTTCTTTTTTTTTTTCAATTAATACGCAAGGTGGTTTTTTATGCCATTTTTCTGATTAATTCAAAATATTAAAATTGAGAGCTTTTTAATTTTTTTTTTTTACTTCAGATGAAGTTTCCAACACCTTTTAGAATACACAGTCCATCGAATACTTGTAAACAGAACAAAACGAACGAACTAGATTCAAGTATCCTGTCTGCTTTCTGTTCGAGGCGTCATTGTTACGATGTAGTTATCGGGTAAAAATTATCCCAACACTTACGTAAATTATGAAATTAATCAATAAATCCCTTTCGACAAGGATAATTTCCTGTCATGGAATCAATGAGCAAACAGAAAAATAATGTTTCAAACTACAAAAGTTTTGAATCGCTATATAAGCCTTTTATTTCAAATCTGTATTGCTTTGTTCTGGGGTACAATTTTGTCTATTCTGATTTCTAGAAATAAAAATGTTAACATGACAATCAATGAATTGAAATATGAAACGTTTTTAACATTAGATTGATTATTCATTCAAATTGAATTTAACTTATTTTAAACGAAGAAAAATATCTCAACTTTTGATTAAAAAAGGCGGAAAAACTTCATGATTTAAATGAAAAGTTGGAATAAATAAAACACTAACAAACACTTTTCTATTTGAAGAAAAAAAATTATCCAGATTACCCGAAATTTATGATGCGTTATGTGAAATATAGTATAAACACCCGGACACGAATACTAACAAATTCAGCAGCCATTTCCTTTCTCTGGTGTTTGAAAATCCATCGAGTAAAGGCGCCGTGTTGAGAAACACAGGGCAGCTGGTCATAATTTTTCAATCGGACATTGCAATGCTTTGATGATTGGTAGTTTGGTGTTGAAAAATTCAAGTAAATATGATAAATTTCTAATTAATGGTTAGCAACTGTTGGGGAGAAGACATGGTGTGCGGAATGGAGGTCACATGGACGAAATGTCTGTCGAACATGATTCATATCTTAACTCTTTTTATTCACGTTTTTGTTCTGTCTGCAGAAGGTTGATATTGTCCATATTGTCCGTACATTGCAGTTTTCAAAATCTTGATGGCATCCACCTTGCATGATTTCGTTTCTTTGTTCTTGGCATGGGCGAATCCGTATCCGAAATAGAATTTTTTTTTTCAGACTATCATACCGGTATATAAATCATACTGACTTATAAAAGACAAATGTCTTTTTTAAGGAGTTTTAAAGGGTTGGGAAAGCCTCCGTCCCTCCCTCCCCCTAAGTAAATCAACTATTGATACCATGCTTTTATGGTACATTGTTGTAAACCGCGCAGATTGACCAAAAAAAATGGCAACAGTTGGTTGCCTATAGCTAATGAAATGAAAGAGTTTTTGCTTCAGTGTAGAACAAAACATCTTAATCGGAAAATTGTATGTGATAACAATTTATTAATGATTAAATTAATTATACATGTTTGGCGGGTGATCATATTATCAATAATCAGATATATGTGAATTATGTATATTGTTTTGATGTCCGTCTGTCTTTCGATAATCCGGGTACAGATGGATGTAGGAGTGAAGAAGAATGTCTAAATCGTGAAACCGGATATTTCGACAAGACATGCGCTGTCAAGCCAAAGATATCAGTTACACAGTACTTGATCCATCTTTGATGAAGAATGTCAAGTCACCTTCAGACACACACACGTCATCGGCATTCAGCCAATAAAAACCGCTGTTAATTAAGTTCACCCGAGGACTTGTGTTACAGAGACGAAAGTGAAAACTTTGACACACGCACTGTTTGAGACCGCCGTCACTTTCTATACTTGTTTTGTTGGACATGTTTGTGGTTTCGGCGTTTTGATATCGATATCCAATGAATGTTGACGCAGGAAGTAAAAAAAAAGAAAGAAAAATGTTTGTATGACCTCCAAAACAATAACAACAGACTGGGATTCTTAGAAATGTCTTGTTTTTATATTTAATAAACATGGTTTTTGTTGTTATTTTTTCCTTAAAGTTAACCAGTTTTAGAATAAACTTTATTTCATAAGGTAATTGTTCTTGTTAAATTTTGGTTCTACAAAGTAAAAAAAAAATTTGTTCGTTACCAACGAGTTTCAACCCCGATACAGTTTTTATATGGCTAAGTGTTTTCATTTACTTTGTTATCAATATCATCGTCGTCATCAACATCAATATCATCGTCGTCATCATCATCATCATCATCATCATCATCATCATCATCATCATCATCATCGTCATCATTTTCGTCTTCATCATTCATCATTGATATCCTCTACTATCATTAAGCACCATATTGTATAGAAAGCGCATATTCTAACAAGTCTTTCAGTATAACGTGTAGTCCTGAACAAACAGTATATACATGTCTATGTTCTTTGAGAAAGAGTATTTTTTTTTAATATGTAATTAGCACACATTTGTTTTTCAAAGTGACACACTTTCATCTAATCAAGCATTCATATGCCTTTTAAAAAGGATTACCATTCTTACATTTTATAACACTACTAGAGCAAGTTGATATTTACATATTCGTGACTTTATTGATCACAGCAATTCTTTTTATTTCATTCGACATTATGTAACAGTATTATTCATGAAAGTATAAAATTACAAAAAGATTATAACATTTTTTTTTATAAATGTATAATTCAGATTGAATAGGATGTGTATAACACAGCTCATAATCTGTAACAAAAAAAATGAATTTTAACTCTGTGCAAGAAACTGGCGTGCTCTTTCCCTTTCCGGGATTTATAAAGAGACACTTCTTTGACATCCAAATCCTCCTATCTTTTCATCACAGACTTGCAGTGGCAAAAACCATTTTCATAAATCACTAACTTAGCCACACCACTGCACCAGAAAATTTCATGGCACTGTCCAGCTGACCAAGAAATGGCCGTGGCCGGGAGGCATTAAATCTGTGCTTTATCACCCGCGCGACGGATGGTCCAACGGCAAAAATGTGAAGCAGCACATAAAAATCGACAGTTTTCCGCAATTTATGACCCCACAGAAACTCGCTCTTCGATCCTTTTCAGTAAGATTTTTGATACAGAATATTTTCATAACTCTTCCATATCCGGAAATGACTATTTATGGATCAAACGCAGTTGGGATTTTCTCACAGTATTCCATCCCATGTGTAAATCATTGACGAGAAATAACGAGATATCCAGTCCAGATGTGTTTTTGTATTATCTTTACTTATATCATTTAATTGTATAATCAAATTTTTTCCTATTTTTAGCACACGTATCACCTAATGACGTTTCGGTGAAAAAAAAAAGCGGTAGAATAATTTGCTATAAAAAATACAATTAACGCAATTTTTCGGATTTTTGAAAAGTCGACCAGTTTTTGGGGCTCCTATATCTTGCAATTGTAGCTGTTATGATTCTATTAAATAATTAATTGAGATATGAATTTACGTAATTATGAGGTATCTATCGTCTGGATTAGGTCGAGACGGTATAACAATCAATTCGATCCAGTTCAACTTTATCGAAGCCAATCAGGACGGGAAGTGGCGAAACCAATGCCTGGAATCGGCCATGCGTGAAAATCGCGATTCCACGGCACGTGATGGCCCTTGATTAGGTCCCGGAATTGTGTTGTAATAGCCGCGTGTCGGAGACCGATGCACGTGATAAGAGAAAGACTTACCCTCATTAGAAACTGTCTGATCTATGAATCTATTGATTTTATCGTTGTAAAAATTCATTACCCTTTGTATTACAAACGCTTCGTTCTTTTACTCCAAGCTGTTCCACAAATCAGGAATATAGATGAAGTTTTGAACCCTAACAAGTTCATTTACATAGAAATTACGTACGTTTCTGCATCACATGTTCATCAAACGCTAATCTACGAAGACGGTACCAATGCTATACTGATTAATAAATCATAAAACAGCTTGGTATCTCGCTTCAAAAATTCGAAACATTTCATAAATCACAATTTTTTGTTTTCTTTTTGAAATAGCTCCCAATGTACGATTATGAAAAATAAAAAACACCCTTTTTTCTCCTTCAATATGCAGTGCATCAAAAAATGGGCGGGGACGCGATTCTTTAAGTCTTAACATCTGTTGTTTTTTATCATTTCTTGAGTTTTTAACTAAATTCAATATTTATATGTCAATTTATAACAGTATGCATCTTCTACAAAATACCCTGTGGAGGGTTGTACATAGCATATCATGCGAATACATAGGGCTGGGGGGATTACATCTTGTCAAGATAAACTTCGATTTTAATAAGTTTTCTAAGTTTACCACGCTTTAAAGTACGTATGAGCTGTCAAGTTTCACTGGTTTACATAAAATATGTTTAAAAAAATTATGGTTTGAAATGAGAGAGAGAGAGAGAGAGAGAGAGAGAGAGAGAGAGAGAGAGAGAGAGAGAGAGAGAGAGAGAGAGAGAGACTCTATGTAAAATGGGTGAAGTATTACAAATTTTGAATAAGTTGGAGAAATTGATCAATAGGACCCGACTTGATAGAGAAAATATTTTATTCGTGTACATACGTGAATTTGTATATTGATCTATACCCCTGGCAGATACCGCTATCTAATACCAAATCACAAGAAAAAAGGTAACAACTCAGTAAGATAACGAGCAATAATATCACGCTTATAAGAAACCATAATCAATTAGAAAACGTCTGGGTAACTAATCTTATAAACAAGACTGACAGACGAGACACACACGGCAATAGTACAGGTGAACCCATTGAGAAACGAATCTGAATAAACATAGAAACAACTCTCCCACCCCCCGGATTGAAAAAAACCCTGAATAAAGTAAAACAAAGCCACCGCATACTGCTTGCTATAATCAAAAAAAAGTATATGTTACACACTATTTAGTATTTTAACCAGAATTTTGACCAGAATATATTTCGGATTTTTTCAACAGATTTTATTATACCATCAAACATAAATATGATGGGAATTTGATAAGAATTATTGTTTGGTGACATTCAATCTATTATTTTGAACCAGGACACAAATATGATTTGATGTTATTAAAAAGTAATGGTGTAGGCCAAACAAAAAATAAAATTTAGATTAAAATTATTGTGGAAAGATTATTGTGGAATTTGGGGGTAGTTGAGTGAAATCATTATAGGAAATTATTTTATAGGAAAACATAATAATAATGTGAAGGGGGGGGGGGGTGTACAGCTTTCCATAAAGGATATATATACATGTAAATAAAATGAAAATTGGAACAGAAATAAAGAAAGAAAATAATTAAACAAAAAATACTAAAAGATTTGATAATGCCAGAATTTACAATTACAAAATGAACACAAAGATGTATAGATTATGAATGAGTGTACAGAGCTTGAGGACTAATGCAGGAATTACGTTTTTGATTAAAAATCCCATCCTTGGATATTGATATTTTTTGTTTGAAATTAACTCCACGGAAAACGATTCTATATTACGTAAGATGTATTTAATTTTTAATAACGTTATTTTTTTATTTGAAAGTAAATTATCAGCTGGTGTAATAGGCCTATACATTTATTTCTTCGATATAAAACTATCATTTTATAAAAATTATTTTGTATTAAACGACTCATTATGGACCCGACCGGTATTTCAATTTCAGTTTATTCTTTAACATCAATAAATTATTACATGATGCGCAAATCAACATGCACATAGATTTAATGTAATAGATGTAGGTACCGTAAAAACGTGACAAAAAGTGAATAGCAACAAAGAAATCAAGGAGGACAGAGAGCATTAAAAAACACAGTAGCCCTGCTCAATCACAAGCCAGAACAGCTAACGTCTTGTCTACATGTTAATTTTTGTTGAAATATTGTTTGAAAATGGAGACTTCTAAGAATTGCATATTTCAAAAAATAATTTATTAGTTAGACGCGTCGAATTAGAGATTTCCACTTCAGATGTGGACACAATAATTAAGGGACATTACTCCTGTGACACTCTTAACGAAACATCGGACTATCCGCGTAATAATGATTGGTGATCGTTGATATTAAGTTTTTTATTTATATTTTTCCTACATTTCACATAAATTTTCCACCCCTACAATCCATTATCACGTTTATCTGATGAGGACACAGAGCGGGTGTTCAATCAAAGAAAAAACACGGAGGTGTTGCACTTCATTCCTATGTATACAAATATCACCGCGCATGCGTCAATTTTGGTAGCAGAAAGTGAAACATGGCGAGGAGACGGACGGTGTTTTCAGTGGCTCCGTATTTTATTGTATTAATTTGTTTATCTTCTGTGGGACTATGCACTAGGGAAGGTAAGTCGAGTCAAAATATATCTGTTTTGTCCTTCACAATATAAAAAAGTAAAAAATCGGCGATGTTTTTAGAAAATTCGTGTTGATTACCACAACATTGTACTGCTATAGATGTTCGAGGGGCAAATAGCTCTCTCAAATTTGAGATTGAATATTAAAATATAGAAAGACTTTATGTAAGTTTTATCTACCAAAAGACTGCTTTTGACATTCCATGGAAATTTGGTGAGTGGACTCGGGGACCTATAAAGACACTTGGGTCTGTCATGAGATTTTTCTTTGGTTGTCGGCTTTCGGGATTTGTTGACAGAAGGGATTTACTCAACTCGAAAGAATTCCTATATTAAAACCTTTCATGCGAAACTTATAAGGATTTATTTCAGTCTACAGTAACACGTACAGAGATGTGTTTTTGTAAAGGATTTAGTTTTATAAAATCACATATCATAAAAAACTTTAAGAAATATTTGTGATAAATTTGTGTTAAAAAAAGGTTTGTTCGTTGGATAGGTCCTAGTAATTTTGACCATATGAAGGATCCAAGGCTTTGTCTGAACTGTAAATTCTATGAATTGATTTTCTAATAAAATTTTGGATTTCAAATTTTTGATTATTTTAACATTAAAACAATTGTGTACGTTTTTTACTAGAAATTAAAAAAAAGTAAAGAAAAGAAACAGTTGAAACTTATTCATTGAAACATAACCATTTCATAATTTTAAAATCAGTATATTTCAATTAAATTAAAATTTGTTGGTAAGCTGAAATTAAAATTAATTTTAAAAGAATATTAAGTGAGACGGAAAACAAATTAAATTGAGTATTTTTTGAACATGTATCACAGTATGGAGAATATAAAACATAGCTGTAATTTTAAATTCCCAAAGAAGATATCTCCTTTAGTGGGACAAAGAGTAATATTGGTAAATTTGGCGTTGTCATAGGTAGCAATTTCATATTTCAGTTGTCAGTACCTGCAATTACTGAATAAACAAGAGTAGACATTGTGGTGTAATTATGGTAATTACCCATCTTTAAATTCACCAACAATTGTAGCCTTCTGCTCTAAATTCAGTCGAGGAATTATTCCGCTTGAGCGCTGGAACACATAACAGGGTCTTGATGCACCCAGCGGACGAAAACATGAGACAGGAATTCATGATGGTCTTTTAACTGCTTTTGTGCTAGGGACAGCTCCATTTCTAATAGAAACTTTCATAGGAAGTGAATCGAAAATGATTGTGTTCCAAACCAAAAACATATCAAGTTCCAATAAACTTAGTAGGTGGTTTTCTTCCCTCACTCTAGAATAAAATTTATAAAAATTGAATTGAAGTTTTTAAATTGTTTGCATATATATAACAATGGAGTAGAAGTGCATTTAAGAATTTTTTAGAGGAATTTATCACATTGATCGAGACTCTTCACATGGCATTTTAGTCCAGGTGATTTCTCACCGAGCTGGGGGCCGAAACCTTATCAGAAATAGTCCTAAGGTCGACTATCATGCCGACTAAATTGTTTCTTGATTGCCATAGTATCAGTTTAAATTCTGTTATTCCCTGCAGAGACATTTAAGATATGCAAAATGCGTTTAATTTGAATTACACTTGGAAAGGACGCCTTGGTCACTTAACTTTTGGTGTCATGATTTGATTGTGTTATGTAATGGGTGTTGGAGTTGTGACAGTATTTAGCAAAAGTGGTAAAAGAAAGGCTTTAATACTATCAAGCTTTGAATGAAAGTGTTTACTTCCACACACCTTGTAGTAACAAAAAGAATAGGCATGTCTTTGTTGTTGTTGGAAGAATTGATACCTAACTGTGTGTGGCAAAAGCAGGCTCTAAGATGAAACAATCCACAAGTAATACCTAGCTCCTTTTTATTGGGCGAGAAAATGCCTGGATGTCTTTTTTCTTCAGTAATTTTCACTCTTAATGCATACAAATCCTTTAGATACATTCAATATTTTTGAGAGGGGTCCACTAAGTGAAATGGAGCACAGAGATATCATCACTTGTTTTAGATTTGGACAATCTTGCTCGCTTGAGGCGGGTTTTAGTGAAATGGCGATGACCAGCGTAAATTACCTGAGCTATGGAAAGTGGAAAGTAGTGGGCACAGAGGCGGAGTTCCAAGGCCATTAGTTTTGTCCACTCAATTGGAAAATTGAGTGAAAATTGAGATGTTGAAAACAGAGGAAGCCATTAAAATGGAACCTGGTTACTGTGCTGAATATAGGTGTAAATACAAGCCTGGGTAGATGGCTAATATTGATGGTGTGCTTGCTTGTTCAAACAGAGAGATTATGAAATAACTTGTAATGAAAGAAAGGGGAAGACTGATTTATTGATGTTCAAAGTCCCTCGTTCAGTCAGGTGAGATTTTTGACATGGCATTTATAGTACACAATATATTTTTAAGTGATCAATCATACTCGATTTTGTTTGCCTTCTTTGCATATTAAGTAGGGTATACCTGTATGCATTATTGCTTTATGACCTGTTTCACACTCAGTAAATCTGCCTGGCATAGGAGTTTGAGTCTCTTGAAGCTCCAAAACTTGTAAAGCCATTCAGCCATTGTCCGACAATATAACACTTATCTACATGGGGATACTGAGTATGGATTTATTACATGTTACAATCTACTAATCTGTTTATTTGTCATTGAGCAGCATGGAATGATGTTCTTTTGTCAAGAAACCTTGTATAATTATATGGATCAAGTCTGATAGCAAGAGAGGGAGATAGAGCACTTGTTAGTGGGACCATGCATGATAAGAAGTCGGGGGCCCTTTGTTCACTCTGTCCACCTGATAATAAGTACTGTTAGGGTATTTTATGGTGGATTAAGGGAGTTTTATTTTATTTGTTGGGGGGGACGGGGGTTACTCAATCTAATAATCATCTGTGCTAGTCCTAACAGTAGGTCTCACTTCAAGTCTTTTATATTATGACTTAGTGCACATTGTTTCTTGTGTAACAGATTTTTTTTGATTGGTTACGTTCATCACTGTCCTAAAAAAGCTGTCTGATTAATTTGTTCTATTCTTATCAAGTGTTGATATTCCTCAGCCGAGTGTTAATGGACAGTCTTAGACGTGAGCCACCAGTATGTTTTTCTCTACTGTTGGTGTAACGTCTGATGTCTGGACCGGCCATAACCACAGTGATTGCCGTATTACAGAAAGGAAATACCTTCCTCCTGATATTTATCATTTGTTTTAGAAGTGGTAGCGCTCTGATAGAATCGCACTCACTTCTCAAGTACCGTCATTATTTTCCTTAAGTACCGGTACTTATACTAATACAAGCAGTGTGTGCATCATGCCCAAAGAAGTGCAACAATATGTTTTGTTTGTGATATTCGATTTGGGAAAAATAGGTTATAAAATTGGGGTGGGGGACTGAAATAATTATTCACAAAAATCTACATTTATTGAAAGTTTTAAATCATTTTATATACAAACTACTCATTTAGCTATCGTTTTAAGTATAAGTTTTAAACTGACCTAATTAGATGTATTAATAGTTGTTGTTTTTTTATATAAATAAACTCTGTTTTAAAAAAGGAAACCTTAAAAAAAATTTCACTTGTAAAAAAAAAAAAATGCTAAGGTTAATTGGTTAAAACATTTGAATGATGAGAAAGACTTGGTTTAAATATTCAAACATAGATTACAGTGGTGTTAAAAATTGCTTGGAGAAAGAAATAATCTTTTAGTATATCAAATGTCTTGATTTTTTTTAAAGGCGAGTATTTTTACACCAGTTTCATGTTATAGAGGTGCTCTAGGGTCAGAGAGATAAAATTTGGGGGTTGATTTTGATGAAAGCTGACCAAAAGTGTCAGTTTGAGCAGTTAGGAAGAAAGGATATACGTTTCATAATTAGAATGAATTTTATGTTCTTGAACATGATAGGAAGACGCCAAATGGAGTTGTAAATCAGCCTGGGGTAAACTATTCATTATGTAATGTTGTTGAAAAAACAAGATATTTACAAGTGTTTCTAGTCTTAAGTTCCAGGATGAATCTATTAGAGAGTACCGGTACTTTTGAAGAATGAAACTAACAAGCACATCTTTGAAGTGCAATGGCCTTTCTCTCAAGTTTCTTTTTAATAAATCTTTCAAAATGTAAATGATTCACCGATGCAAACAAAAGATGTGATTGACTTCAAGAAAGTTATGTAATAAGCCTTTTTGCTTGAAGTTAGATTCTTTAAAGAAAAGATGGTGAAAATAAAGTAGGCTTGAGGGAAAATATTACCAAGTATGTTGGGGGGGGGGGATGGTGAGATATTTAGAAACGTCTTTTTAAGGCTTAAAAAGATGTAAAAGGATGAAAGAAAACACGAAGAGCTAACGTTTTTGTTATTTTTGCGCAGAGAGGAAAAGGGAATTGATCTGTTAATGTGTAGTATTATGTTCAGGCAAGTATGTAAGGCCCTGTGTTACTGGTAAACTAACCCTCGCAATGAAGAGTAAACTTTCAGAATTACACAATAGACTAGTGACAAAGAAAGCCTTTTACAACTAAAAGGAGTGGTTTGTAAAACAATACTGGAGCAATGGAGCATGATGGGGAAAAGAGAGAAAAACGCAAACTTGTCTGGCCGACCAAATTTTAATGACACCATTTTGTTTTTCATATGTACGTGGAAATAAAAATAAAAAGTTGACATCACACTTGCTGTTTTTGCAGAAATAAATGTTTACAGTTGATTAGCTATAATACTTCAAAGCATGTTGGCCCAGCAGTTGGTGTTTTGAAAAGTCTTTCAATTTGTTTAATAATGAGGCATTATGTAGCATTTTGTTGACACCTGTGAGAGATGAAAGTGAAGCAGAATGTTGTAGTTTTTCCTTACATACCCTATAATCTACATGCAGGGAAACATACATATACCACATATAGTAAGAGCATAAATGAAATGATTTTGCACAGGTGAAAATTAATATAAATGGGTTACTGGAACATACTAAGTAATTGTCCATTATACACAAAGTCTTTAGAGGTAATGAATAATATAAGAACTAGTATCGATGAAATTAACTACTGGTCCGTTAACACTGGAAACAACTGCTGCCATCACAATCGACTATAGAATTTAGTGTTTGAACCACTTTTCATACATATTGTAAAGAGCCTGCATTTCAAGAGGAGAAAGTTTGCAGCTCTCTGTTGTGGAAAGGGACCATTTTATGGAAGAGTTGGACGTTATAAATCAAATTCACTAAGAGCTCTGGAGTTATCTTAGTTAGGTTATAGTGTAACAAGTGATAACACTGGGTAGCAACAGTCGTGGCCAGGGTATCTAGATACACTGGTGGGCATTTTCCTCCTTTATTGCCTTGCACCCTAATCCCTTGGTCTATTGACTTACAGACTATTTATTTTGAATTCAAATGTTACAAATTAATTAATTTGATAACGGGTACTCTGTGCTCGCAGGGCTTCAGATAAGGGGGTAAATATGCAGTGGAGGGTTAAAAGGGAATTAATTTATTTCCATGTCAGCGCTAATGACTAATGAGAGATAGGTTTGAGTTGCATGAAGGGAAATATGAAGATCTCTCAATGCACTCTGGCAGCAGTGATGCAGCATTCCTGTGCTTCTTTACTGCTAGGTATTCAATGAAAGAAAATTAAGTTATAGTAGTAATGTTCACTGCCAGAGCAATAATTGTGAACCCTATGCAACAAGTTGATTTATTAATATAATTCGCTACAGCAGTTAAGTGCGGGAAAACTGGGAAGGCTAACGAAAATCAGAGGTGTTCTGCTGAAGTACTCGCTATAAAATTTGATTCATGTCAACTGTTTAATGTGCTCATTTTCTGTTAGGTAATCAATTTAGAACATTTTCCCTATTTGGGAAGCTGAACTGTTTTGACAATTATTTGGTTAATGGTGAAAATTGGGTTGCGAGGAAGGGACCCTTGTAACCTCAAGGGTAACATCAAGCCAGGCAGGTTGTCAAAAGGTGCGTAATTTGCCCTTCTTATTTTCAAACCCATTCAGTTCAATCAAATTTTTATGCTGTGAGAGTGTGAAAATCGCTTTTGAACTTGGATTTGATTTGGTTGATAATTTTAAAGTTTTATATTGAAAATGTTCAGCGAAATGCATTTTAAACTGAAATGCCTCGGGCTTTTAGTCTGTGTTTTAGACAATAATGTTAAAAAAAAAACCTTCTGCAAAATCTCTCACTAGAAACCAGTTTCTATAAAGATGAAACTCAATCATATCCTGCATTGGATTCCAGTGATGTGTGTTTGAAAGTCTTCTATACCAATGCTTCTGCTATCCGGTATTCGAAGACTTGATTATCACTGTACTTCTCCCCCTAGTGTTCATGGCTTTCATCTCCACACTTCTTTCAATTTTTTCCCCCATCCATGTTTTTTGAATTGATAATCTTGAAAATGAATAGTATGCATTATGCTTCTGGTCTTAGCTTCTAATTTGCATTTGACAACTCTGTCTTTTCCAGGCAACTTTGCAGGGGTCTTTCATCTACCTCTCTGCCTCATTTCACAGCTTTCAATGGGTAAAAAAGAAATTCAAAGACCCCAAATTTCCACATAAATTGCAGAAATGTTTATTTCTTACTCAAAGGATTTTGGGATCTTTGTGATAGGGTAGGTCCAGTGAACCATGTGTTATGTTTCACAGATAAGCAAGATGATTGCTTCTTACAATGGGAATAAAGTCAAATATTGCATGATAATTTTTGGTCAGGGACGGAAACTGGGGGGGGGGGGGGGGGGGGGGGATTCGGTCCTCGAGCTCTATTCCTTGAGTTCTGAACTTCATCACATGGTCCTGACAAGGATGGCAGCTTTTTTGTATTACTTCACAGAAATGAGTGGAGATGACTTATTTTAGCTGATAGATTTACGGTTTATCAAACCTGATGTAGATTTTATCAAATGTTCTGGAAATTATGATTGAATAATATTTGAATCTGAAAAAATTGAAAGATTAATTAAGATAAAAAAAAATAAAGACCATGCAAAAAAAATGAAGACAAAAGTTAAGTTTCCAAGATTCCTTGCTCTTTGGATCTCTTTCAAAGTTTTAAAACCAATATGCTCGTAGTAAAACTTATCGTGTCATATGCAGAAAAGTTAGATTAATGCATTTTAGAATTGTGTGTATACATTATGTAAAAAAAATAAGAAATGTGTTTGTCAAGCCTATATATCTCTCTCTCCATTCAGCTGCTGTAACAGAGCAATAAAGCTAGAAATGTTAATTCTATTTCGTCTCCCTCTAATTTTTTGTTAGAACGGATAGTTTATATGATGGCATTTATTCTTTTCCAGGAATCTGCTATATGTTAGCTGTCAAACAAGATCCTATTTGCATTGATTTTCCTCCTGTTGAATGTTTCTAGTTTAAGAGATTTCAATGTGTTTAGTTGAATTTGGGTGTCTAAGTATTTGTTATTTGAAAGATGTGACTGATGTATACAGCCTTTTGAAGAATTATTAGAATCGTAATGCCATTAGGTTGACAGTCACTCGCAGCTTGGAGTTTTTTTGGAATTTTGGTAACTTTATTCGGTAGACAACCTGCATTTATGGTGATGCTATTAGTTGTGAAATCTAATGAAGATTTTTTGTAGGAAGTAAAGTTTTAATTTTTTTTTTTTTTACAAGATGGTAAAGTTTATAAAATATCTGATATCAATGACAATTAAAATAGGAAAAACATCAAACAAGAAGTAGGACATGTAAATTGGACCATGTCTGCGTTATTCTGAAAATGAACTTGAAACTTACATATTTTTTTAACATAAGAACAGTGTGTAGGGTGCAAGTTGTTTTACGTTGCCATCTCAATGAAGAGGTAAATCGGCAATTTGAAGTTTTCATCTCTTAGCAGAGATCTTACCCAAAGTGAAAATTGAAGATTGTCCACAATCAAATCTATTTGCTCAGACCCATTAAATTGGGTTGTATTTCAACTTTGTATTGACAAGAGAGGAATACAAGTGGATCCCATAGTACTGTGTTTGGCACTTCTTGCAGTACGTTTTATTGTTTTTCGCCCTCTTTTGGGGGTGTAATTCCTCATTTGAGTGCCTTTAACACCTTCCAACGACCTTTCGCTCATTTGCTGTGCCTTTGGGAAATCCAAAACTGTTGGTTTCCTTGACGTAATCTTGCATTAGTAGCTGTTGATTGGCAACCAGTAAAAGATAATCATTGCATAATCTATGACTAAGACTTGAATTCAAATTCAAAATTATTAGGTGTTTAGTTTGGAAAAAACTTAAATTTTTCTTTAAAAAAAAAAAAAAGATCAACAACATGTGAAGAAATCAAGGATGCTTTCAATTCTTGAAAATATTTTTCAAAATAAAAACTCAAGAATTTTTGGAATGAAGAATAATACTCTTTCTTCTGATAACAGAGATGCCATATTTTTCAGTGTCGTTGCCTTGCCGTGGCATGGCATTAGTTTTCTACAAATTTTGAAATTAATTTAAACACATCTACTTGACTTACTCCAACTTAATGGCACAAATGGAATTGAAAAAAAAAACCCTCATCTGTTACAACAATTTTGTTTTCAACTGAAATGTGGCTTTAATAATTTTGAAGCCATGTGTTGTCCATTTAGTTGAGATGATCCATAAAAATCATACAATTTATTACCATATACCTGTTGGTAACCGAGTGTAATTTTCAAGAGCAGCATTTTTCGGTACCAATAGAAAGATTTCTGAGGAGATCACTTGCTAGGCATCTGCATCAGGTTGCTGTTTAAATAAAGATTACTTTATCTGTAGCCAACTTCCAACATAGAAACCAATAGTGTAACTCAACAGGACAAAAATATCAAAGAACATCATTCACAGATTTCAGGGAGGGAAAATGCATGTTGCCAAAACGCTATTCCACTTTTTTACAAGTTTTACTCCTCTAGTAAGTGAACAATGTGTTGGAACTTATCTAGCAAACAATATCATTTGGGCAAAAAAAAAGACATGACATACAAATTGGGCTGTGGGGGCTTGTTATGGTTCAGAGATATGCAGTGAGTTTGTAAATATTTGGAAGGACCTGCCAATGGGAAGCAGATGCAGAGAACGAATCGTACTCTGGGATGGTCGATGATGGTAGATGGCTATTTTAGTTAGAACCGATATGTTTCAAGTTTGTTAAAAAAAGAGCTGCTCAGTGATAACAGATGCAGAGGAGCTGTCTGTCAGGAGCATCACACCTGATCAGTGTTAATCAGGGCTAATGATCAGGAACCGGCCTTGTAAAAGAGCCCCCTTACATTCAGAGATACACCTTTTAGAGATATATACCTTTGTACTTCTTCACCCTCACAGGCCGACTTGAACTTGAAAGATTTGGGTGGTGCTAAGTGAATGAAGTGTATGCTTTTCATACTTTCATTGTGACACTTCCTTGGCCACTTTTTCTCACACGATTTTAACTTGATTCATTTTTCGAACCTTCTCCGCAATGTTTTATTATTTCATTGGGTAAAAGAACTGTTGAAAGCGAGAGTGAGAAAGTGTCCCTTTCCCCCACCACTCTGTGGTTCTGTGGTTTGTTATGATGGTTTGTTATGATATCCATGGATGATAACATTCACCATGTTCACGTATTCAGGCCCTGCAGTCCTGGTTTTTTAGCCCGTGGACTTTGTGAAAGTGAGTCATGTGGCATGGTGCTGTACTTTCTGTGATCAAGTTAGGCTGATATGAATACATGACCAATTATGTGATCTTATCACACTGCTTAGTAAACTAGTGTATGATAAAACCCCCTGCTCGTAATTATTAACTCTCACAATGGAAAGCTCTTATGGAAACCTGCGAAAAAAAACAACACCTCAAATATTTGAGAAAATTTTCTTGTAAATTGTTATTTCAGGCCGTCCATTTTATGAGAGTATGTACTGTGTTTTAGATTCTGATGTAGATGAAACTGCTACAGAAATGATCACCTTGTGATGTTTATTTGATTGGCTAGCTGTGACCAGTCACTTTAGAGGAGTAGAATATAAGCCACTGGTAGTTTTCTGGCGATAATGCTAATAACAGGCTAGTGGTCACTCACACAGCTACAGAATCGATCAATTTGATTATGTAGTGTTGTGTTGTAAACCTTAGCCGCCATTTTCATTGCTAGGGCAAGTAGCATTGTTTGTGTTAACTTAATGGTCAGTGTGAGATTTCTAATAGATGTGAAGTGTTTAATTTACAGCTTGATGTTTATATTTTATTAATATTTTTTATAGCGTAATAAAGATAAAGATATGATAAGCACTAAAGAGAGGCTTTACGATGGCATTAAAAAAAAATTTTTTTTGGATGGGGAGAAAGTTTGTTGTGTAACTGGTAAGAGAAAGTTTTGTGCAGGTGCAGATTAAGACAGAAAGTCTGTGTTGCTGCAATTTATGACCAATTAAATGTGGAAAAAAGATATTAGATCTCTACGATAAGACTGGCTTTAATTTATGTATGAATTAAGTCTGGGGTCCAGGAATGTTTTTAATGGCACATTGAGTGAGGAAGATTGACGGCAACATTGAGCAAGTCGGTGACAGCTTAATCCTAAACAACGATGTTAGACTCAGGTACACGAGCCAGACAAAACAATACCTACATTTTAGGGAATTTGTGGCATTTTCATCAAGCTCACCTGTTACCTGTAGCAGTTGACCAAGGTCCCGTAGCTGTGGGGTTGTTAAACTGGTAGAGTGCAAGATGTGAACCTTCAGTCCACACATTAAATTCATCACTGCCATCAGATGTACTAGATTTCACACCCTGTTACAGATTTATTGCACAAGGGAAGAATTTCCCTCAAATCTTCTCAGTAAATTAAACATGCATTAAAGTAAATAGTCAGAAAAGCTGTAAGTGATTTTATCATTGAAATATTTCTTATCAAGTAGATGAAGTGTGTTAAGCAATTTCTTAAAAAGAAGCCATAATATTTTTAATTGCTCGCTATTAAATTTTTTTGCTTTAAAATTCAGATTGAATGGAGAAATGTTGTTTGATTTTCATTTTTGAAAGTGTTTTGTGTTACCTTGCTCCATCTCCATTAATAACTGCTGTAGTAGATGTGCTATGTGTAATTGTGGAGTGAACCATTTATGCTGTTTATCACTGACTTCTATTAAGAATTGACTGAATAAAAATCATCAAATGTAAGATCACAGAAAAATGCAATTTTAAATCATGAAAATAAATGCCAAACTTTTGTAAAAGAAGAAGTCTTAAAAAGAAAAGTGTTAAAAAGACAGAAAATGTATTTACAAAATGTCTCCATTGCTGCATTTTTTTGCAGTTATAGAAATTCAAGTCATTTATCAATGTATTTTTTCTATTTTTCAGTTGTTTTATTAGATTCATCTAAATTTTCAAACCTAAAGAACTGGACAGCACACATAAATGGACAATCAGATTCAAATACAGGGGTAAGTAAAGCGAGAAAAATATTCAAGTTTTCACAGACAGAAAGACAACGTATGATAAATTAGAAATATAAATACGCAGATTTTTCACATTTCGGGGCATAAAAAAAGTGATGTTCTTTACATCAAGCAGTTATGGATTCGTCTAGAAATTCCAAATTTCATATTCTATGCATGTTATCGTGTATGTTATCAAGGGAGGGGTTTTGACAGAGAATTAAGCAGTGCATTTTCCTGAGATGAATACCGTTAATCAGTGTTTCTTGATTAACACTGGGTTGATAGATATCTAGGAGACAGTTGTAGCTTCCACTTTGGGCAGACAGTTGTAGCTTCCACTTTGGGCAGACAGTTGTAGCTCCCACTTTGGGCATTTTATACAATATTTTGATTTTTGTTAAGAGCAACCATTGATAAAACTCTTGTGATTAATTTCTGGAATGGAGTATTATCTAATGATGTGATGTTAAGTCTAAATGGATGAAGAAGCATTAATTCCTCACCAAATAAAATGATGTCATATTTTGATAATCGAACAGTCTCGGTAAACAGGATGAACTTGATTGAATCATTTGATATTTACTATTTTCTCGGAAATAAACTTCATTATTGGCACAAGTACGCATGTATTAGGGTAAAAAGAATTATATTACCCTTGTCATTTATTGATACATTAAGTTAATATTTGCAATCATCTAAGTATAATATGATAAAAACTTTGGTTGCAGTAGTACAAGGTCTTAGTAGATTATCTGTAGATTTGTAAGGAAGATCCTTCTTTGTGCCATAAAGATCACAATAAATGTCTTTTCCATTTCCTTTTTCTTTAGAAAAAGTGCGCCTATAATGAACATGATTTCTTGATGGTCAGACATCTTGATATTATAAAAGTGGGGTAGGAGTTAGGAAGTAAGCCCACGGGCATACATGTATTAATACACAGAAAATCTCTTACAAAAAATGACCAGTCACTTCAAATTTCAGAATTTATTTCAGAGAGCATAAGATAAATTGAATCAAGTATGTAAATTCAGGGAAAAAAACACCTTTCCATCAGAATTTATTTCTGACAGTGTGGGTAGATTTGCACCTAAGAAGGGGTCAAAAGATTAGAAGTTATTCATGTTGAATAAACCTAGTCTTATAATTATCTTTCTTGATGACAGATATTTTAATTGGTTCTTCAACTTCCTCTGGGTACCATTGGCACAGAAAGCCTCTCTGTTACCCTTTGCTGTGCCCTTAAAATTTGTGATATTCTAAAAGAAAGACCTCACTTGTTAAAGCTCTTGCTGAAATGAAAACAGGATTGGAAGTGCAAACACAAGATATTGCAGGGGTACATCTGATAGAATATGCATATTGTCAAAAATGGTTTTAAATAATTAAAGAGTTGAAAGGGCTTCAAATATATTTGTAAGAAAAGGGGTGTGTTGCAAGATGAATGCCAGGACACTGCATTGAACTGTAGGTCTGAACCTTTGATACAACGACATTCAAGTGTTTTTTATCTGCTAGGGAAGTCAGCTCTTTCAGCGGAGAACCTGCTGTGTCTTCCGAGGTCCCACTGAGTACTTACACAAACTTACAAAGCTCATTGTTATAGGAAAGGGAAGGAGCTAGGAGACTCCCAGCAAAATGGTGTTCCACTTGTTCCACTTGCCAAGAAAACTTGTCTGGTTTAATATTAGTGCAGTCTTCTTTTTTGGGGGGTGGGGGGGGGGGGTGAAAACTAAAGAAGAAAATTAAGTTTCTTTTAGTGGTATGAATTTTACATGTTACATTAATGCCAATATTTATTTATGCCAACCAAGTTAATTAAATGTGTCAATTCTCAAAGCAGCTCAGGAAAGCAGAAAAAATCAATCCTATGGGCTTTCTTGTGGACATTTGACTGTAATCTTTGTATGGTACTACGAAGGATAAGTATACGGATATACAAAGTATATACAACTGAGCTAATTGGGGGATAATCCCATTAATCATTGTCAAGATCAGATTAGTGGGGATTAGGGACTATTGTCCATAGAAAGGGTTATTTGAGGAGATCATATGTTGTAAAGGGTTGTGTTGGGAAATTAAAATGAAAAATGTTCTCCTTATTTTTTAAGACAGAACTTTTGAATTAAAAGGCCATGAACAACTGACATTGGGGATTAGATTCATCAAGGTTTTTTAAGATGCAAATTGGGCAATTTAAACATAAAGATAATATTTCTTACATTTGGGCTAGAAGTAAATAATAGGGGGCATTTATATAATGGTCCACACAAGTAGTTTACATTTGCAGGGTTTACTTAATGGGCAAGATTAAGTTACTCAAAAAAGAAATTATGCTTCAATGTAGTTAAATTCCAAAGTAGTGACAATATACAGGAATAAATTTTTTAGATCCTTTTGGAAATCCAACTCCTCTTTAGTCACTTAAATTACTCAGAAAGTACATACTTATTAGTTGAACAAATTTTGAACTTTAATGATTTTAAAAATGTATTCATGCCATGAATTGAAAAGAAAAATAATATATATTTGTAGATATATGCATCTGAAGTTGAATGTTGACAATATGGGTTCCACATTTTCCATGTTGTTGACTGTCTTTGTTGTAGCACAGTAGGAATTTTATTGTATAAAAAGCAATTGTTGGTTGGTTATGGTGTATTGTGCCTCAGTAAAATTGATGGTTCCATTTAAAAGACCAATTTTAAAGGGTTCAAAGGTTATGTAGGTCTCAAAAGAATAGATTGTTGGGGACTTGTCAAACTTTTATTTGTAAGGGATTGAGGGACCGTTTTTTAATTGCAGCCTGTTTGCTTGGGTATTGACGCTCCCTTTCATGCAATTTGGTTACGCATTGATATGTTCTTGTGAGGACCATGTGAAAAATCATTTATCAAACAATGAAGACATATTTTATTACTTTATCGTTGATAGCTTGATCAGGCCAAGAGGAAAAAAAATGAAAAATAAAGGAGACCGCAGGTAGAAATTTTCATACCAATCAATTCCTGTGTCGTTGGAAAACAATCAACTCCAAATTTATAAACAGATTTTTAACTAAGTCACTCTGGAAAAAAGCAAACAAAACATATCGCACAGGGGACACTCGCAAACAGATATTTCTTCTGATTCATGTGACATGCGGTGACTACCCTTGCAATCTGGTCTTGATTCTTGAAACAAAGTTGTGGGCTTGAGCTTCCAAATATTTGAGGATTGTTTAAGTTGAATCAATACTTAAAACTCTATTGATAATTCTTAATTAGATTGCTTTTAGATAATAGCTTGGGACTTAGTCTTTCCACAAGTAGCATCCCCAACCCAAAACAACTGTAAAGTCATTCATAATGTGTATGCTAATAAAATCAACAGCACCCTTTCTTAGTATTAATGTTAAAGTTGAGATGTTCCATTCTGATTACAATTACGTATATCCATCTTGGCCTCCTGGGGCATGACCAGTCTTTCTTAAGAAATTGTTTATTTGCTTTTGAAGCCAAGCATGAAACTGAAAATTTGGGAAATGGTAGACAATAGAAGAAAGTTTCTTTTACCCTAATTCCTTTTAAAAGAAATGAATACATAATACTCTTGGCATTTATAGGCTGGTATGAAAAATTACTAGGCCTAAATGACTCATTCCTTGGTTAAAGTTATGGGGAGAGATTTTGATGAATAGGGCTTGATTTCATTCTTCATTTTGAAGCAATATTTCAAAAGAAAAAAAATGTACCAAGAAATATGTATTCCATCAAATCGGTGTCAGTTCTACATTCATTTGTTATGATATAGGAGGAAATATCTCATTTGATGATAAAGTCTCCCCTGCTTTTTGATGTGAAACAATGCAGAAGTCATAATATGGAATATTACATCTTTTTTCATCATATCTCCTAGCATTATTTTGTTGATTTACATTGTTTCTAGCACCCCCCCCCCAAAAAAAAATAAAAATAAAATTAAGAAAAACCAAAAAAAAAAATCCAACAACCCCACCCACCCATCCCCCCTAAAAAATTAAAAAATGAAGCAAAAACAAAAAAAACCATATAAATAGCTATGGGGATGCTGAAAGGTAGGGAATACTTGTCACTATTTTTCAATGTAGACTTTGTATAAAATAAGGTAAAACCACTAAGTTTGTGATATTTAGAAATGTCAAGCACCTGCGAGACTGTGATTGAGCAGGCTTGTGAAAGCAGACATGGGCTGTCAACACCTTGTCCATTCTGCTCAGGCCCAGACCCCAGTTGTTTATATCAGACTCCAGTGCTGTGATGATTCATAAGCATTCCATATTACACCCAATAAATGAAATAAAATTCTAAATAAAATAACCCTCCCCCCTTCCAAAATTAAAGAGGTAACCAGTAACAATAAAGTTGTAAGCAGTAAGAAATATTTTATATCATTTTGTTTTTGTATTGAATTAAAGATCAGGTATTTTAGGCCTTGGAAAATAAATTAGTGTATTAATTATTGAATAGATTTCACACATAATTCTTTGTAAGTGCTAACAAACGTTGGATATAATTCGCAAATTTTCCCTCGGGTATCCTCTTATTGGGAAACTAGTGGCATGGAAAGGTGGGGAATCAGCCATGTTGGAAACAGACAGACAGGTGGCAAGATAGGGCTAATAATACCGAACCTCAGCTCTTCAACACCTCAGGTGAAAATGAGGGTCAGACTTTAACCAAAACCCCAACAATCCAAGCGTTATGCAGGGATTGTGTCGGCTAAATTCAGATTTCTAATCCGGGGCTGAACAGTCAGGTTGGAATGGCGAGAGGATAAATAAATGTTTACTCAACAGATCCATTGTCATTGCAAATATTGTTTTTACCTGTAAAAGGTGTGTTTGATAGGAGATCTGGGCCACTACCAGTCTTCAAAATCCAGGTGTATGTTATTTGCCCGACGGGCATGTAAGAACAAAAACTTTGATTCCCACACTTTAGTGAAAATTAAAAAAGATTTGTTATTTTATTGAGAAAAAAAACACCCCCTGAATATGGTATAAGGAAAAATTTCCCACTCAATAAATTTTTTTTTTTGGTTGAATAGAATAAAACCAGCTTAAAGAAAGCCAAATCTTTCTTTAAAAAATAATATTGATCTTAGAAATAATTACTCCGGGAGGTTATAAGCAGACAAGAGGTATTATTCCATGGTCTGCATTTGTGCAATAATTGAAAATAGATAAATCCTTCACAAAAAAGTCCCATTGCTCATTAGCTTAATATCTTTCGGCATTTAAAGCTTGTCAGGATTTTCATTGCTGTGAAGGGGATCTATTATATAATGAATGAAAGTATGGCTGCTCATCACCGCTGTGGTTAAGGTAGATTAATAGAGGAAGCCCTTACACCCCAAGTTGACGATGCTTCAGGTGAAAACATATTGATTTCAAGTAGTCGCCTCTTCAAAGTTCTCGAGACACCAAGAAATTCCAGGATCGAAGAACAGAGGTCTTCATTTTTGGATTTTTGTCTCAAGCAGATTTTATTATTAAAAATTACTTGATGCATATTTGGAACCCTATTTGCTAATGTATCATTGTATAATCTATTAATATGGAAACGTTGGGAACAATAGCTCGGTTACCATGTGACGGAGAAACGTCAACTTGTTGAGGGTATCTTGTGGATCTGAACAGATAAGGATATGTCATAGACACTCTTTGCTTGAAGTGCACATTCAAATACCATTCACTCGGCAAGCCGAGTATAGTAATCCCCTCCCAAATCAAGGTTTTGTCATTTCTCATTGATCTTGCCTTACCAAAGAAGCAAAATGGATTTTGGGGACTACGAACGTCAATTGATTGACATGTTTAGTCGATAAGTGTACTGAAGTGAAAATAAAAAGTTGTCTTTGATGATGGAGCTCTTCCCAGAGTAATGTTCATTTTATGATATATTTTTTTCGTTCACTTTGAGTTTTATGGGACTCCTGTTAATTGCTTTTTAAGATGGGAATTAAAAATGATAAATGGAGCATTGGGCGAATTCATTAGTATCGGTCATGCTTATTGACATGCTGACGCAATGTAATAAACATGCATAGGGAAGAAATTCTGTTCATTGAAGCTTGTTTCAGAAAACCTTTTATTAAAATGGAAAATGATTTATTGCATTTGTTAACCTTGGATAATAAGGTTAGCATATGTATTCAAGATTACATAATTTATAGTGAAAAAAAACTGAGCGTTAATAGTTGTTAGAAATATTGTCCATAGGTGTTTTATGAAGAAAAGAGCTAGGAGAAAACTGGAATTCTAGATATTCCGTGCTTGAAACTAGTTTCCCTGCCAAGGGTGTCATGATACTGGGTCGTAACAACTGCTAAAAAATTCTCCAGCATCCAGCCAATGTTTAATCTCCACAGATTTTTATGACTTATTGATGACTTTTCAGACAGGTTCGGACAAATTTTCTGATATCTAGAAATGTTGGTGTCTTGCCGAGCATGTGAATGGGCAATTGAGGATTTCCAATCCAAGATAAATAGTATATAAATGGTTTTTCACCGAGAAAGCACTAGGTACAGATACATTTAGAGCATGCACAACCCAATTTCCTTTTGTACACCCCAGACGATTCCTTTCTTATATATATCAGAATCATTTAATGTCTCCAACCATTAGGCATTATTAGAATCGGGATTACCTCTGACAGAATAACACAGAATAACACAAGATAAGCATTGGAAACACTGATCTACAATTAGCCTTTAGTCATAAAGCAAAGACTTGTATTATGGAGAATTCCGTCCTAGTCTTCGTTATTTTTGTTGACGTTTATCATTGCATTGCTTCAGCATCCAAAAAAATTTGTGTAAGTATATTAAGCTTTAGAATGCGACTGTCTGGGCCAGCTCAATAAAATTTCTAGGTGGGATACAATTAAATGGATTTAGAATTTTTTGCATATGCCAAGAAAACAATATCAGATTACAAATCCAAGGCTTATTTTATTACTCTTGTTGATAAATGGCAGTGCCAGATCATCATGTGGGACTGGAAAATTCTGAAGTAAGATGAAGTACCTGCAGCACTTTTTATTACCTTAGATGCTGTAGGAACATGTTTAACTACTTACATTCTGTAGAGAAAAAGAACCTCTACCGAGTTCTGTAGAAAGAGAACAAAGCCATGATAGTGAAGGACTTGCATAAAATGTCCTTACTTGTGTGGATGATGTCAGCAGTCAGAAATTGTAATCAGTGCCTATACAAGAGCTACTTTGTCATAATGACCTGTCAATGGGCAGGGATATATCAGAACTGGCTTTCCAGCAGCAAATACCACCTCTATGTCGGGTTATCTGGGGTCAGAAGTCCCCGATACACATCATTGTCTAGATAGCACAACCCTATCTCCCTATGGATTAAACTGTCCCACATTCCTGGCACACTGACTGCTACCTGGGGTAGATGTACACACAATATCCAACATAAACTGTTCCTTGTCGCTGCGTATGTTCACAAATATGGAGATAGATGGTGTTCAATAATGCAGTTATCTGCTCTGCGCTTGCTGAGAAGGGCTACTGACTCTGAGATAGGGGCTGCCAGTTTTATCGTTTGTTGTCACTTCGAGTGTTTTTGATGGTTCACACTTATCTATTGTTGTCCGGGTCTTTGTTTTACCTGGAGAATGGCGCCTAGGTGGTTCAGGATTACCTTGCAGTGACTCAGGGGCCTGGACACCTACTGTTTTGCAAAGTGCATTGTACTTTTTCAGGGTAAAGAAAGAAGGATTGGAATACCCGTAAGAATGCAAGTTTTTTCTTGGTGCTGTTCTTGTTTTGAAGCAGGGTCAGATGCTAAAGGGAGTTTTTTCCCTTATGGTCCCTTTTCAGTTTCTTGGACAGTTTTGAAGGGCTCAGAAGGTTTAATGAAAGGACTATGACAAAGAGGTGTCTGAATGTCGTAGATTGTTATAGGTGATATCAAGAAATATTTGATATTTCTTGTCAAAGCCTTTTGTACCCCTGGAAGAAAATTTGCTTAGGTGTATAATTGGTCGAATGTGGGAAGACCCTCAAGCAAGAGCCTGCGGTTCCAAGGGTGTTACTAAGGATGAATATTTTGTTATGGTTATGACAAGGCTGGATTGTTCGCTAACCCATCGCCAGTCATACCTGGAGAAATAAGACACCTAATTCACCCCTTCACCCTACCGAACGAGTGGCCACTGAAGATGTTTGAACTGTCAAATGTTTGAGTATTTGTGCAGGGTGAATTCAGGTGCTGTCTGCATTGGAAGTAAGAGAGGATTATTGGGGGCTTGAATTTATTAGAAAAAAATCATTGTACCCCCACATATTATTGCCATATCTTAAGAACTCAGGAAAGTTTAAGCTTTTGTGAAGATAACATGAAAGTGCATTAGAAATTATCCGGGCCTTCTGTGGCCTTTAACTGAGGAGTATATTATTTAATTTCAGAATTCTCATCTCTTTGATCTCTAAGCTCACATTCATATATTAAATCTTTTCAGGAACAATTATCTCCATTTTGAAGGAGATCATTGCTTTTTTATTACCAAAATTACATTTTTGATATATGGTTAAACTGTTTGTTGAGACCAGGGAAATTTCTTTTTCGTCATATGTATTTATACAGTTATAATTTTAACCCTTCTGGTTTAAATATTTTTGATTGCTTACTGATCAGTTCAGTTCTCTGTAGTGAATAATATAGAAGCGGGTGTGCAGTTTTGATTAATTGGAGAAATTAGAGTCATTCTTGAATAAAAACATGAAAATTGCTCAAGAGTTTCAGAGTGATAACATTTTAAAACACAAATGGATGGAAAATTAGTTATTCCTAAGGCAACTAATTTGATAAGTTGGAAATTTTTCTCCCTTCTCCCAAACCTTTGGCAGTAAAATTGGAGAAGCCCACCTCTTGGGAAAAGGAAAGCCTAGTAGCTAATGGAACTACACCAATCAGGCCAAAAACCTCCCAAGTTAAAAGTCTTTGAAACTTACAGAAAAAAAGCAATGGAGAAACAAGAAAATAATGAGTCGTGTTTACAGGGGATTTCTTTTTTTTTACGGTAGAATATTGATAAGATATGATAGATCATTTCTGCTTTGAGGGGGATTTCAGAAGGGAATGTCATAGGTCTGGCCTTTTGACATTGATGTATAACTTTTCTGACATAATACTTTCCGCTAATTACCGCCTCAGTAATTACAAGGCGAGATGGCGCTCCATTGTTTGGGATTAATCAGAAACTAAAGTTAGTGTTTGTTTTTGCGGTGTGAAGGTGTTGATGTATAATTTCACACCTATGTTGTTTCCTGAAGTGATTAACTTCACACTTCTGGTATACATGCTGGGTTTACATTTTTGTGGGGAATTGGGTGGAAGGCATTGAAATACAATGTATTACATGCATGTAGTGTACTCGAATCCTGTCATCTGTTTGGTACTCAATCGTTTTGTACATGTGGAATAAACATCTATATGCCTGGAAATGATGAATGACAGTTCATTATGATAGATGTGGTTAATTATATTGTGTAGGTCTTGTGAGAGAAAAATTCAAGAAATGTTGATTGTCTAAGTCATCTCTCTGTAAACGATTAAAATGAGACATCTCTTCCTTAACCATCCATGATTAACAGATGGATTTCCATTTCCATAACACTCCTCTTAGTGCAAGGTCCAGGAGCTCGGTTTGAAAAGACATTACATGCCCGAGCTGAGCCGGGGAGTTTTCTCATTAATCAAAAATCCCATGGTCACCTTCAATTCATCATAGGAAGGTGACTGTGGTTTATATACTCTGTTCTATTTATGTCGGTTGGACACAGATTGCGAGCATGCAGAACAATGCAGATCTCAATGCACATTAACCTAGATGGCATTCTTTAATATACATGTATACATACCACTTCATCGCTCATCAGCGAAGACAGAAACCGAATAGCAAAATGTGCTTGTTTTTATGTAGGAATAACACATTATATAATTGAGTGTAAGTAGTGAGTGAAGATTGACATGTTATTCAGGGGTTATGGAGAATCAATAGTGATAAATTTCTATAGAATTGATGAAGCTGCCCCTATAATAGGTCTCTTGTTGAGATTCATTTGATATCTGTATATTGATAATTGAATTTGCCAGGGATGATAGTATCCCATGCAGGATTTGTAATGTACCATTCCTATGCTAGAATTCCAATGAAATCTCTCCCTATCTGCAAACAGCGATATGGGTTATAGGTTAAGCACAGTAATGTAGGAGTGTTTTGTTACAACTGAAATAAATGAAGCCAGATTGTTTTACTCTTTAATAATTTCAGTTGATTTACATGTTTTGGTGACTAAAATAATTCTGATCATGAGAAATTGATGACTAGCGGTTTTATTTTCCATTATTTGGGACACCTCCTGATCCTATGTCTCTAAGTACGGCTTGTGTCACCTTCTATAACAAACAACAAAATCAGAGTACAAGAGCTTTTCAATTTCTCTCAAAAGTAAATGCACAGACGAGGCAGGAGGTAATACTTGCTCAATAGAGGAGAAGTTGAAGGGTCATTATTAATTCTGAGACTAAGGCAATTGGGCTTTCATCTTGGACAGCCAGTAGTTTGATTTTCCCATCATAGAGCTGGCTTGTTTGGTAAATGGATTGGGGTATTGAACACTGGCAACAGAACTGTCAATATATAGCATTGCACAGTTACAACAATATTGACTTCTCTGTAACAAGTTTTCCTGCTCCCTGTGTGTTTTTCCAAGGTATTTGTCCAAGAGCATAAATACACTTAGAACCCTATTTCTGAGAGGTCAATATGGGAAGTTTTTCGGTCCATTCGGCAACAGCTTGTCTTGTACAGAAACAGTTTGTGTATACATTATGAAGTCTTTGTATACAGATCAGCAGAGGCCAATGTTGGCGGGATCTTTTTTTTCTTCCAAAAACTTGATTTTTGTCTGCAGCCCACATACCTTGTTGAAATAACTAAAGTTTCCCCCTAGCCAATTGGACAGGCTTCTGACAGTAGGGATTAAAATACACAACACTTGCATCAAAGAAATACCAGGGTATCTCAGCTGCATCTGTTGTATCAATATGTGATAGGGCCACTGACAGTGACAAACTAGTATTTGAATTCCCTGGCCTCTGCCAAAACCTATCCATGTCCAAAAGATAGAGGGTGTTTACATTATGGCAGTAATCTTATCCTACATGTAAGGATGTTGATAGCATTTTGGTCATAACAGGGTGTTTGAAGTTTGCATTCTAACTGAGGCCTCTTTATGGTATAAGAATTAATTAAGGTGTGAGAATTGACTTGTGACTGGATTTGGTTGGATCAGGGGGAATTTGAGATTTAATCAGTTAATGTGTGGTACCATTCGAATGCAAGATGAATTTTTGGTGATATTCAGCTGACGAGACTCACAGGCTAGAATAAGTCTAGCTATTAATTAATTCCCACCCACTCCTAAGTCTAATTGATAAGATTAGGAAAAGTGGCTCAAGTGAATTGAAAGAAAACCAAATTTCTGCTGTCAAATAAAATTGCATTTTATAACATTTATCAGAATGGAACTTTATTAGTAATTTGATACTACTGTGTAGCAAATTTTTATGCAAAGTTGCTTTAATGAATTTGATTTCAATTTTTTTTGCAGTGGATAGAGGGAAGTTATCGAGACAATGGAAACATAATCCGGATTTTCTCTTCCTGTTCTGTCAGCAGTCCTGACGTGGACAATTGGTTGAGGACTCCTTACATTCCACGAAGAGGAGCCAACAGCATACGCATAGAAATCCGATTTTCCATGCGGCGATGTGTTCAACATTCAGATCCGAGCACCATCAAACAGTGCAAAGAAACTTTCAATTTATACTACTATGAAGCAGATGCAGACATTGCAAATGCTCACATGCCAACATGGGACTCAGTGTCATACAAACACATTGACAAGATAGCAGCAGACAATTTGTATGATTCAAATACCGACATCAAACTCAACACAGAAGTTAGAGATGTGTCCCTCAGTCCCGGGATGGGGGGTCTGTACATAGCATTTCAGGACCTAGGAGCCTGTGTTACTTTGATCTCCATAAAAATTTCCTACATAATGTGTCCGAATGTTACGAAAAATTACGCATTCTTCCAAGAGACTCCCGTTGGTAGGGAGAATCCAGGATTTGAGGAACACTATGGGGTGTGTGTACCCAATGCGGCCGAGAAGACACGCCCCAAATATCTGTGCCAGAGCGACGGGGTATGGATTTATGGATCTGGGGGGTGTGAATGTTTGTCTGGATATGAGGGACAAGGAGAAAATGCATGTGTTGGTGAGTAATTTTTAAAAGAAATTATTTTTTCCTGGACCTTGTCAGTTTATTACGTAATGCATATATTCTTTTGAAATCGTTGAAAATATTTTATCAGTATAAACAATATCAACAGTCTGCTTTGATATGAATGCTTTTTCGTAATCTTACAACTCAAGTCACTTAAGTGCTTCCATCATCATCATCTTAAAAATTCATTCCGCAATTTTTTTTATTCATTTTATTTTATCAATCATAACATTTCAAAGTGCATTTCAAACTAAAAATAAGCCAATAATTGAAAGGTGAATGCATCAATCTTTCTACGTTTTAATTGAATTGGTTAGTAAAACTATAATCTGGATGGTGGTAAATGCAAGAAGTACGTAATGTAAGACCCTGGGTGGTGTTAAAGTCAGCTGTTTACAAATAATTGGGCATGCCTTAGGTTAATTGTTTTCATTGTTATCTAGCAGTGAGATTGGTGTTACAGCCAGGGGAAACTGCAGAGGGGGGACATTTAGGGTCAGACCAATTAAAAATAAATGGGGGCATGCATGTTAGAACATATGTTTACATCTGTAAGAAGTTATGAAGACAGTAGTCTCATAAAGAATGGTGCAGCTTGGCACTATCTGTAAAACAGTTGGTTTTATTTTTTCAAAGCCAAATCTTTTGGAGTCGGGAGTGGAATGCTTTTTTCATCTCCAAAAAGCTGGGTTTTTTAAAAAGACATATCACTGTAGGTTGACTGCTTTATGACCACTGGAATAGTTTTCTTACAGGACTAAAAAAAAATTGTAAAGTACCACACATGAGGTTCAGATAAAGAACCATTTTTTCTTTTTTATCCCAGTTGATTATTTTAACTCAGAGGAGGATTCAGCAGGACCAAAACAAACAAAAAACTCTGTAGATCGTTTATATTTTGCATTACATAATGTATATATAAAAAAGAGAGATATAATTTAGTATGTTTATAGGAATGACAGCTGGAAGAAAATCATCCGAATTTTTTTTAAGGGGGAGGGGAGTGTAAGAAAAGATCAGGAAGAACAACATGCACAAATGGTTTTTTGAGGAAAAGGTTTGAAATGAGTGAAGATCTGTAATACAAACTGGAGAGCATGATTTTGATGAGAAGTGTCATTGATAAGGAAAGGATAGGTCTTAACTCCAGCGAAAGTGTCAGAGTCTCATTTTCTTCTCTCCACAAACGTGTTAGAGATCCGACTCTGTTGGACCACATTTTATTTAATGGTAAAAGCTGACTGGTATGGTATGTTCCTGTGATAGCCTTGGTACTACATACTGTTAAACTAGAAAAGACAAGACCGCTTTGCATTTATTTAAGTTCTTAAATTAGTTTAAGATAAATTAAATATTTTTTGAAGACACCCTTTTGGCAAAACTAGGAAACAAAATAAATCGTTTAATGATAAAGTTGTAAGAAATAAGATTTTTTTTTAATGGTAGGTAGTGTTTATGCTATAATAAACAGCTAGTGAATGGGGAAAGAAAAAAGAGATTATAGTGCAGACACGTCCATGATCAGTTTTCCCTTAAATTCAATTGACCATATAGCTTCTTACGGTGTAATGGCTATTTGATGTTGGTGAGGTCCTCAGGGGCCGATCATAGTTTGACCTATTGGTAACCTTACACTCTCCTAAACAGCAATTTACTGCAATGTACACCAGGCTAGACACCAAGGCTGTGTACCGTCAGGCAGGGCCTCCAGAAGGTGTCCAATACTGATTCCTACAAAGTGTTGTGTCATTCACATCAACTTGTTGATTCTCATCTCAATCAGATATCTTAAGCAGGAGGAGAGTAGAAGATAGTAGTTTCATAAAAACATTTTTGGTTAAAAGAATATGAAATTTTTATTTTCAGAATTTTTTTTCTTATGACATCTATCAGTTTATTCAATTGTAAAGAAAATAAGGAAATTCAGTATAAAGTGCTGAGATCAAAAGTTTGTCAATCATTAATTAGCAGGTAAATATTATTAGAATTTCCATTTGTAAATTTTTATGAACTGTATAGGGTAGAACTATACAGTTGTGATGATCCACTTGATGTAAAGGGAGAGGGATAAAGAAAGAAAAGAAGATAAATATTAGATGCATGGGGTCGAATGAGATTTTTGTATGTCATCAATTTCAATCGTTATTAAATTCTCTTTCTTGATAGGCAATATAAAGTTAAGTTAAGGGGACACAGGGATAGATGATTATAAATATTTTTAATATTACCCATAGATTATACAGATATTAATCTTCAGATTTGCGATTTGTGAGAGATATTAAAAAAAGGGATTATCTTATGATAAACCTTTGATGCATATGTAAATTAGGTCTTGCTGATTTTATGAGCTCTTTTCTAATAGAAGGATATCAATATAAAAGAAGAAATGAACTAACAGCTAATTTGGAAAGGTCATAAATCAAAAGGAAATGCTATTTTAATGTTAGTTTTTTCCAGACAACTTGATGTTTTCATTTCTTCGATACACAAAGGAGAAAAATGATTTTGAAGCATAGAAATTAACCGAGAACCATGAAAGAGATTGCAGGGGTCATAGTGTTGAATCAAGATACATTGAACCTTTATTGCATGTAACCGGACATAGATGTGTCGAACATGTTGGGACAGTCACTGCTGCCATTTTGGTTGATCTGTGGATTAGGGGTATCATGTAGTTATAATAGCAGAGACAACTGTTGCAGTTTGCCCATACAATGGTGCTTAGGAGGCCCAACACTTTACATTTGCTGGTCCAGTCTTAATTTGACTTTTGTCATAATGACAGATTTCAGTTGCTAAATTGATGTCCCCATCCATTACCCTTTGTTCTGCTTGACAAAGCCGCCACTACTGTGATCCGGCACAGGTAATAAAGGTACATTTTTCTTTCCTGGCCGCATTGTTGCCATGGAAAGACCAGAGGATTCATAAGAGATGCATGAATTGCCTAGGACAATCTAAGGGGTGCAGGATGCCAATTTGAGAGCAGTTCAAGCGGTCAAGCAGCTTGTTAGAAACCTAGCTTACCCCAGAAATGGTATTGATGTGTTGCCATATGTTGTTAGTATCACATCAGCGGCCATGCATTGTTTTGATACAGTGTGAAAAAAAAAAAATGAAATAATATGTTGTGTATTTTGACATCTAAATACAGTCTTGATTCATAGATACATTTCACACTCTGAATTACATAATTATACAGGTTGAATTTTCAAATGAAATTAAGTATTTGAACACTGACAAATAACCAATATCAGCAATAAATGTGTCAGTATTTGATATATAAAAAATGGCGGATTTTTTGATACTATATTTTTTCACCACCAGCTAAATACATTTTCTAGATAAAGGACCTTAAAAATCCATTAAAATCTTGTATGTCAGCCATGAAAGATGTTTTTTCTTGCATGACCTTCCTCGCTGCTGGAGTGCGTCTGTATCGTAAATAACCACACAGCTTTGTCTGCTAGAATGTGTTTTCCACAAATTTTTGATTCATGAAGGAATTATTGTAAAGTAATTGGGGTCAAATGGGCCAGATTCTGGGCATTTAAATGATTCTGACCACAACGTATTGTTTGGCCCAGACCACTTGGGTACCAATTTCTAGAGTAGTGCTTTTCCAGATTTGAGAGGATATTGTTTGATTTGGGCGAGAATTAAATTGGTGATTGCTGTGGCCTGTCTTTTGTATAGGTGTACTGACAATAGAGCTGTCAACGGGGTAGAAATGTGTGTGTAAATGGCCCCCAAACAACAGAATACGGGGCTTACAGAAAAAGAAAGAAATAAGTGCTGAAATGGAATTAGGAGAATATTACCTGTCATTAATAGATTTGCTCAGACTTCCCAAATAACTTGGATATTCCATTATCAACAACTTTGTATTTAGTTTTTTAGGGAGGGGACAAAAATTGATGCATTAAAAAAGATTGAAGCATGCAGTATTTGTTTGCAATAAACTTCATGGACAATTTGATTAATTTTTTTGAATATATATTTAAAAAAAAATCTTTCATGCTGTTTGGTTTATATGTGGTTTGATTGACAGAATGTGATTTAACAAAATATTTTATTGTCATGTTTTCCCTGTTCAGTATTTATTTAATTGTGAGCCACCATCATTATCATTGCCGTACAACTTGGGGTGCAAGGCAGTGGAAAAGTTTTATGAGGAGAAATTGCATCACTGAAAGTAACTGATTTTAGGGAGAAAATTGAAAATTCCTATCTCTCTTTTAAAACTGTATGCAGCCCAGTTTTATGACTCGGCAATGAAATTTCCAACGTTTTACACTCTACTTCTATTTTATATTCAGCAACAATTAGTTAAAGGCAGTTAATTACCCCATGATGCCATCAGGAAGCTCCAATAATGTATCTATCAAATTGCACTGGTTTGATGGGCAGATAACTTCATTTGAACAGCGGGTTTTAATTCCCCCACTGGACCCAAAGAAAAATTTTATTCATGTAATTTAGATTCTGGTGGCTGATACAGTCTAGCATTTATGGTTTGTAAATTTGATGAACCCAGCAGCCATGGACTTGGTACATTCAGGAAAAAAAATCTGCTAAGGGAAAAAATGGTTTGATAAGTTTGATGGACATTGAAAGAATGGCAAATCAGGGGAGTTAATTCCTGGTCTGAGCAAAGGAAGAAGATGGCTTTTGGATTCAATGCATAAACTGTACCTTAGAGATTCAGCAATGTTTGACAGATACAGGCAGCAATGAGTACTTTATGGTACTTAAGGTGTTCATAAAATCAAATGATTTAATTTGATACCATGGGAACGGCATTAATTGTGCCATTGTTTCTCTTGCTATCCTTTTGTGTACAAGTATCTATGTACAGTTATTTCCTTCAGCGTAGGAATTATTTACAATTACCTCTTTGAGGCTCATGAGAGAATTTGACACAGACCAACTGGTTTGAAGAAATGCAGAGCGTTTGACTTTGGCGGGCAGTACAACGAAAGATGATTATCTTATGTAATGGAATATAAGTTACATTGAAGTTTTGTTTAGCACAGATTTTTGGGTGAAAAAGAGTGTTCCCTGTCAAAATTTTGTGTAGCTTCAGGGTGAAAGACCAATATTGTAACATATTGCAGCCCATTAGAGTTAGGTTTCAGCCACTAGCTACTACACATAGATTGTTTTGTCAGTTTAACTTTTTTACATTTAATATCTAGGATCTAGTGGATTTAATAAAAACCGCGATGAAATAGTATCCCAGGCTGTCTGACTCTTGTCATAGAAGATCAGTTTTCAAATAATTCCTGTAGGAGATTGCTTTTAGTTTCCTTTTGTTGCAAAGTATCATATTTTATGTTAGAGTGATTATTGCATTCAAAAGAACATAAATTGAGATATAAAATGTGCCATTTTTTGGTGCTTTCAATGAAAAGTTGTACCCAAAGGAAGCTGAATAATTATATAAGCATTTTAATGACATGCTGTTCGGAAGACATTAAAGTGGATTTTTTAAAATTATTATTTTTATTGCTTTGAAATGATAAAAATGCAGTTTGCACATTGAATAGCGTGACAAATACATGTTGGCATGTGATACTGATATCATAGGGACTAGGTCCATGCACACACCTTCAAATATCTTGTACACATGTTACCACATTGAAAAGTACATGTTCCGTCCGGTATCTTTTGTTGAAGAAGAAATTTATCTATCAATGTATACTATTGTGGGCAAATCAGAGGCTCATGGAATCTAAAGGTTTAATGGAACATGATTTAAAATCAAACAAGATACATGTCCTGGTACTAATCACAAATGCCAAAATTGTAAAAATATGTTTGAAACTTTTGATAATTTTTCTGCTCATTTACAAACAGACTGTTGAATTTTTTGTCATGTCTGTGTTCGCCAAGTGTTCATTTGACCATGCAATGAAAGTATTCCTTTCTTTTTTTCAGAATGTAGACCTGGCTTCTATAAATGGCTGCTAGGGAACACACCCTGTTATCCCTGCCCTGCCAATAGCTACACCAACGCCCCCAAGTCAGTGGAGTGTAACTGTGCGGACGGGTACTTCCGCAACCCCAGGGACAGCAAAAACTCATCCTGCACCCGTAAGTGCAATGCCAGTAACTTCCTATTACTGAAATACATCTACTTAAATCCTGTTAGCCCCCCCTCCCCCCCCCCCCCAACATACATACACACATGTACCATTATTTTATCACCAACATTCTATAGGTATACACCTAGTACTTGAAGCTAGAGTATAATCAGTTGCTAAAAGTAGTCCATTAGGCAATGTTTTAGAAAATGTAGTATGGGTTCTATTTTTTTCATGAGTTAATAGATTACAAAAATAGAACCAGTGTGTTTGAACATTCAACTGTGTACACAAGAATTAGAAATTAGAAAAAAAATTCCAATTTAAGGATCAAGTTTCATATAGGGCCTCAGTCAAAAGCATATGAGGGTAATTCATAGATAGATTATGGGAATATTGAACACGCAAGGGAACAGAGAGTGCAATTTCAATGTATTTCAGCATTGGTCATAAAAGAAATTTCTAGCCTTGGGCCTACACCTTTCTCTTGTAAATGGGAATTGAAGGCAACAAATTTAGCACCAGCATGCAGCTATCTTGGTTTAAAATCGCATGTCACCAGAACATTACCAGAAATTCATGTTTAACAAAATGGAGTTCTTTAATATTTGTTGATAATGGGGTATTCAGTGTGCTGATTTCTCTCTTTTATGAATACCTTTCTGGGAGTCAATGTGAAAGTAAAGGAAAGCCATCATTTCTTATTTCATGTTTTTAAAATGAAGATTTCTGAGGCATGTGGTTGACAAAACAAAAAACCCAGAGACTTTTGGTCTCCCTTAGTCATAGTTTACAGACAGATAGTTGATATATCTCGGCTATGGTTATGACTTTTCATCATTGACATGATAATTGATCGTGTAAATTTTTGATATCTTGTTTAGAATTATGAAAATTAGAGTGAAATGCCCTTATAATGGGGAGAGCAATTTCCAGCTCAAATGTGTGGTGGAAGAAGATAGTCATGGCTCTGTGGGCACAAGTTTTTAAAGCACACACTAAAACAGGGTGATATTTCGCACATTGCCACACATAGAAAGTTTCAAGATTTTTATCAACTCCACATTTAAACACCTGTAGTCTTTAAGCATGTTAAGGGAGGTAACCCAGTAAAAAAGATATTCAGGCTTCTTGGTTTGACCATTGAGTTTTCATGTCAATGAAGTACATCTTTTGTCCTCAACATTTATTACAAGATCACTGAACTTCATAACCCTCATAGGAGTCCACAAATTTTAAGCATTTTTTTCAATGGACTCAGTTTGAAGTACATAGGGCATATTGGTTTCCTCAAATTAATTTTGAAATGAGTTGATTGTATTTTATTTAATTTTTCAGAGCCACCTTCAAAGCCCAGGAACTTGGTGGCTCAGGAGATCACCCATAACTCCATTACACTGGCATGGATTCCTCCGGTATCGGACGGTGGGAGAAAGGATGTCCAGTACCGGATCACCTGCAGTCCCTGTGAGACTGTGTCCTTTAACCCTGGCTGGCAGAACCTCAACCAAACCCGGTATGATACAGACATGCAGCAGTGGATTCAATCTCATTATGATCCATTTATATAATCGTGTTCCTATAAACATGTATTTTTTCTGTGCAAAGTTATATCCTAATTTTTGAGTCATAATCATTGCCTTTTTAAAGTATTTGAAAACATTGTCCTTTTTATTAAAATGATAAATTTTCAAGATTTCCTTATGGTATTGTTATCATATAGACAATTTGTTTTGGTGTCGTTGTCAGGGTGACCATTACTGGCCTGACCTCAAGCACCACTTACAGTGTGAGAGTGTCCGCCGTCAATGGCGTCAGCAACCAGAGCAACATCCCAATTGAGTTTGATGAGGGTCAGTTCGTGACCAAAGCCAGCACCCAGACCATCCAGCACTTCCAGATCAGCAGCCGCAACCAGGCCGAGGTGACGGTCACCTGGGACATTGTACCGGGGATCAGGAACCAGGTCCTGTTCTACCAGGTCAAGAGCGCACCCAGGCTTGGCGGTTACGGGGACATCTTCCTAAAGAATACCTCCTCCACGCATCAGAATTACACTTTCAAGAATTTGAATCTTGGCACAGAGTACAGTCTTCAGGTAGGTTTTCAAGTGTCTGAACTTTTTCAGGGACCATTCAAGGGACACCCCTTAACCCCTTCACCCTCCCTCCTCCATACCTTTCCAACACCACCAAAATTTAATTTTTAAAAAGAAACATATGTACTATGCAGAAAGTGTGCCTTAGATACTTTTGCCAGTTTATATTCATGATCTTTGTATAGCAAGGTAAAAAGTTTTAAAGTTTTTGTTGAGCTGTATTGGACTGAAACTCTTGAAATATAGATATATGTATATGATCAAAAACCTTAATGATCTCTGTTATTGCATACATTGCAAATATATTTCAAAAATTTGTGCTGGGTTTGCATGTTGTTTTGCAGAGCTAAATCCGACCACGAGAGTTGTTTTAGATAACATGCTTCACCTTATGACTTTGTTCAGAGAAGCAAAACAAACTCCGTTTATTGAAACATGCCATTATTTCCGCAATGTGCTGCAATGTTTTTAAGTAGGCAAATTGTTCTTTCAAAGTAATCTGCCTTTTTAACTTTGCTAGAACTTCTGAAATCTGTTTGACTCATTATAAAAAGAGTGTTAGTTTATTTATTGAAGGATTTCATTGTCACACAAATAAAAAGAATTTTTATATTGAAAGCTTTGTGAATAGCAGTATCAACATTAAGAAATATAAACAAGCGGTTAGTCAGATGGAGAATGGTCCATAAAAGTATCACTTCCAACAACTAAAGAAACACAAGTGTATTGATATTTGTTTTCAATACAAGATCTAACTCTTGGAGAATGCCATAATTGAGTTACTAGGACATTTACAAATGCTTGACAATTTATTGAAGCTTCTGTGTTTGTGTTAGCCATACACATTTTTGATGGAGGAAATTGTCTTTAAGCCAGTTTTCTGGGATAAAGTAGCAGCACTCCACTTAATTTTCCACAGGTTGATTGCATCAGAGAGCTAAGCAAACCCTTTGAATGACATTTTTCAATTTCCTTTAAGGAAAGCCATTTTCTTGAAAATCTGATCTTCATAAAAGTGTTTTTGGTATTGTATTTAAAGAGAAAACCAAGAAAGAAAAAAAAGGCGTCAAGACTTGTTGTGATTTTTTAAGCGCTGCCTTAAATGCATAAAAACGGAGTCCCTATCTGTGCATGTATCAGTAAATGATAAAACACATGCGTTCTTTTCGAATCTGTGAGCAAACTGAATGATGTGATTAAGTGTTGGGAGGAGAGGATTATTGCAATTGTTTATGTCTACTCTCTTCAGTTATCTTATCCTAAATTCTGTCAAATCGACACAAATGTCAGGTTTTCAACCTTTTGACATCCCCCCTTTCTTTTAAGTCTTTCTCATGATAAACATTGTTGTTCAGTTTTGACTTCGTCTAAAACCTAAGTTTTCTAAAAGTACTATTTTTACTCATTTGGGACCATGACGATTTCTCTCTCTCTCTCTCTTTCTCTCTCTCTCTCTCTCTCTCTCTCTCTCTCATCACCTATTATAATGGACACTTCACTGTCTCCATAGTTGCATTAAGTGTTCTAGTATCCCCATCCACACAGAGACCTGTATCATTGATTATCGTGATCCAGTGGACAGGGTGAAGTCAGAGGATTCACCCTGCGTGCTGCAAATGTATGTTTTGGGAATAGCCAGGTTTTCCTGAACGCTGTGATGTGGATTGATTGGTAGCACAAAATTGAAGCATTTTATGGCCCCTGTTCATTCAGGGTGAACCATTTTTATGTCCCATTTCTTTTAATCAAATGTTGCTATGGGTGCCCTTTACCTGAAAAACAACTCAATTGTTAAGCTTAAGCTCCTGTAATTGCATTGCATTTCTTTTGGTGGGTTGCATTTTTTCCCTCTTGTTTTAAGCAAAGTAATTTGGAGCATATCAATTAATAAGGAGTCTTTTCTTTTTCTGGTGGCTCAAATCATCATAAACTCTGTACGCTTGCATAATCTGATAGAAATCAAAGCAAACACCGGACATTTTACCGTTTCTTTATCAATGCATTTCCTCCAGATTAACCAACATATGAAATGTACCAAAAAGAATTGGAGATTATTGAAACATATAAAATGCACTAGAAGTAATTATTGTAAGTTAACATCCTGCATATTTATGAATGGTGGTTGGTTTGTTATTGTTTGTGTCAAACTTGTAGTAAAACATTAATGACACTGCAACACGCTAAGGCTATAAAAATTGTCCTCAGTCTTAGATGTCAAAAAGAAAAAAGTATGAAAAAATGAATGTCCATGCTGTGATGTTACGGGAAATAAACTTCGGGGTAATGTTCAAGTTGGTAATATTTGGCTTCACATGTTTCGCTACATGCAGTCACCTTATAATGTCAATATATCATTGAACTAATTCATCCTTCTCAATGTGTAAAAAGAAAAACATACAAAAAGAAAAAGATGGAATGAATTGAAGAGCTTTTACGGCTCAGTAAATGCTTGCTGTTCAATATTCATATTGGGGTTGATTAAGGGGATGTGAGGTATTAGGGGAAAATCAGAGTTGTGTGGGAATTAAGAAATTAAGGGGCATATTGAACATGTCATGTGGAGAAAGAGTTAAAATCAACAAGGGACCTTTCATTTTTGTCACAACAGGGGACAAAACATATGGTTCAATGATTTAACCAATCGAGACATGCAAAAACAATTGCCGTAGGAGTATCATTTTTCTGTTTTCCCCTTCTTTATGTGGATCATCATTTAATTAAGTTGCTGCAATTAGACTTCTTGATTTGACTATTTTTTTCCTTTTTGCGAAAGTCAGAAATATTTATTTGATTTAGAATAACAGAACAAGGGAAAACTTGGGGGATCTTGTTATTTGAGTATGCAGATAGAGACAAGACAGTCATATTTATGAACAAGTTATCAAGAAGGCAATTGTTCTGGAGGTATAAAAACAGAGATGGTTTGGAGTGGGTAGATTTTAGAATATTTATTGTCCTTTATCAACCAGAGTTGCCTGACTTGCTTAGTGATTAACGCTTGGAATAAAAACAAGATAACATTTGTCATGCGGGATCTGAATTTTTACTCTGTGTTGATAAAGGAAGAAATTTTACACCTCCAAGTGTGATTCAGTAATCTAATTCATCAAAACTTATCAAGGGGGATGATACCAAAACATTTCTTATCTTCAAATGGTTCAAAAATCCAGTCAAAATTTCAAGCAAAAATACCAATTTGAACACAACAGATGGGATTACAAGCAATAAAATGATGGAAAGGCGCTTTTTACCTACTCTATGTTTTTCAAACTTCTTCAATTTTTTTTTTTAGTTGGGAAACGTGGTTTGTGGTGCATGTTGTATTTTGTCTGAAATTGTGTTATTTGGAACAGCAAAATGGCTCTGATCAAATACGAGTTTCATAATACCACGAGTGTTTGTTTAAAGATTAGAATGACAGAATATATTGTTTATGAATCTTTCCACCGATATGTGAAAAGCAAATTATATTACTAGATAGTAGCAGTGTTTTTTTTAAAGAAAAAAATTGATGCCAACAGTTCGTTCTGGGCGGTCCCTAATCTTGAAAGTAATAATTATTGCACACAATCAGCGGGATAAAAATTGTGCTATTTTATGCTTGGAAGGTGAAAAAGCACCAAACCTGTAATTAATCAGATCGTGAACTTATGTTTTTTTTTCTCAAGATAAATGTTACAGAGGGCTGTAAGTCTGATGTAAGGCTTGTGTCGGTGCTCTAATAAAAATCCCGAGACATGCAGAAGCAGAAGACTTTATCATGCTTTATGTAAGGTTCCATTGGAGAAACCTGTCGCCAGCAGGCAAGAAAAATTTGTGAATTACAGTCACAGTCCAGTGCACTTTTTTCAAATAGACACTTTTCTCCAGCTTTGAAGCAAGGAAAACCCTATAATTTGGGGCTTTAATTGTGGAATTTAAGTGTTTAATACAGGTTAAATATTTAAGTTTTAGTACCTGTTTATTTTTCATCCCAGCAAATTAGGATATTAATTGACAGTTAAAGTCTATCTTAGATCAGAACCGAATTCATCAGAGATCAGTCTCTATTTCCTGGGTTGAGTTTTTTGAAGGGCCTGAAGCTGCTCTTTAAAAAGAGCATATGGTAATGATGATTTTCTAACCCAATAATTTTACTTTTTATCTTGAAAACGGACCTCTTGTTTATGTTGCAAGTATTTTTATGCTTCACTGAATAGATTTTTTATTGCCATATACTGGTACCAAAATCATCTTTTTCTTTTTTTTATCTCATAAGTGAAGCTTTTTTTTTTTTTGTGGATAAGGACACAAACAGAAAAATTTACAAAAACTGCATAAGTGCATGTAGATTAATACAAAGTTTTTTAAGTTCAATTTTTCTGACAACACTATGCATCCACTGAAAAAAGATAACTCACTTTTTAAATCTATAAGCAGTAACTAAAACTAAAAGAAAAAAAGGACAAATGCTACATAAGGATATTACTTTAATGAAATGACAATAAATTTGTAGAAGTTTGAAATCTATGTGAAAATCTTATAGATGATCAATCAAAAATGAAATATATATTTCTGCTTGCATGCAGTCAATCTATTTCCACATTTTTTTGGTCTAATTGGGAATCCATAACAGCCAAACAGGACTACATCACAGATAATGAGAATAAAACGGAGCAGCCTTGTAAAGTCGGTGTTAGCTGGCATTTTGTTTGTGCGATCATTGATGAAGTGGTCAGACGTTGAGATGGGAAGAATGGTTGCTGTCATGTCTCGAGACTCGAGTCGAGAGTGTGTAGTGTTTTGTCATTTTATTTCCAATAAACCTAATCATTCTGGGACTTGCAGTCTGACTTTCAGAGGAGTTGCACTCCTGATAATGTTTCTTGTGGTTGAAGAAATCAAAATTGTGTGAATATATATTATTTGACTGAACTGAAAAATTAAGTTTTTGTCTTGTCTGTGTGTTGGGAAGTGTTGAGTTGAATGATTCCATTTTCAATTTCAAAATTCATAACCAGCATATTGTAATTGTCTTAGCATATGTTCATACCGAAAATTAATTCCCAACTCCCATTACACCCTTTAACCACCATCCTCTCCCCCCCCCCCAAAAAAGTATGCGTAATAATAAAAACTGCATTTCCATAATGATAAATGCTTAACAAGTTATGATATCATATAATAAGTGGTACATGTATTGCATGAATTCTAACAATGAGTCTTGTGCCAAGATCAGTGTTGGATGTAATTATGGCAAAGAACATCATCTTTTGGAGAAAATGAGTTTTGTTTAAATTGGTACATGTGCCTGTATGATATTGAACAAGCCTTTTAATTGGAAGCCTGACACACTGATTATGTTTTTGAGTATTTGTGTATTGTAGGTGAGGTGTTACTTGGTAGACAAAGGATGGGGCGACTTCACAAAGCCACTGCACGTCATACCGGGAGATACTGCTGGTACGTTCATTCACTCGTAATTCTTTCTGCCAAAATTAGAATTCTGTGATAATTTTAAAGGATTCTGCTGCCAATTTCAACACATAATTTCTGTACATGTACTTGCCTGTTTTAATTTGAAAATGAAAAAAAACTTAAATGAAAAGGTTTTAATAATACAAAAAATGTCCAAATTTGAAATAGGTGGATGGAATGGAATGGCCCAACGTGAAAAAGGTTGTAAAAATAAAATCTAGGAAAAAATATCCCATCAGATTAGCATGCATGCAAAAGAAGCATGCATTAAAGATTTTACTTTCCTTTAAAAGCTTATGATGTACTTTTGTACTCAGAAACTCTTGTTGCATGGTAGGGGAATTAATTAAAACTGTTCTTGTGAAACATGCATACTCTTTGCAAAACTATCATCCCAGTGATTAGCTTTCTTTTAATTAAAACTCAGCAGTTTGGTGCTTGTAGACAAATAGGAGATCCATTGTATCTAAATTAATGCTATAAAGTAAAGTGATGTGTAGATAAAGTATAAATAAATTCTCATCTTTGGTCTTCATGTACAAAAGCAATTTGATTTTTTAAACCTTTGGTTGATGCTGACTATTGGCATTACTTAAAATTTCAACATTATCGCTTCCTCTTCAATATTGATCTTTTTTATGAACCAGATTTATTTAGCACATTACACATATACAGCCTCCCCCTCATTTTACACTAGATATTTTTATTTCTCTTCCTCAAAAAATGATCTATTCTGAATGAAATGCATGCTCCCTTGAAATTGCATTGACCTTGTCATATTTTTGTTCATAATATGTACATGTATTTTAAGTCCTTATAGGAGTGAAAGTAGTCCTAATTTTAGGGTTGTTTTAACAGGGGAGAAAAAGATGGATCCCCCTCCCGAGATGTCAGTGGGGATCATCATCGCTGCTGTTCTGGCCGTTATCCTGTGTATGGCTATAGCAACCGGGATGATCGTGATACTTATCAAAAGGTGTGTCTTTGGATACTAAAACGCTGAAATTATCAATGTCTAGTGGCAGTTCAAGATTTACTTGATTTTGATAGATTAGTTTCTAAGCCCATTATTCAGAAGTTAATTGACTTGTAAAATTGATAAATTAAACTTATTGAATTAGTGACACCATATTGTGGACATTTGGTGATGGAGAAAAGAGTAAATAGTGTTGCTCCAGAGATTTGGAGCAGCCGATAAATCTGGGATGCATTTTTGTATAATTGTCCGTGTTGTTCTGTTGCAGGAATCAAGGAAACTGCCAAAATGACAAAGGGGGAGGGGAGTACGACCCGCCGTATAATCCCGGTGAGGGTATGCACGTTTTGCACGTACTAATCAGAATTGTAGCCATAGTAACAGCTAGTGACAGAAACCGTAGAGACTAGTCGGTCTGTCGCTAGGACTGCGTGTGTATTGTTTTATAACCCCACTTCGTGTCACTTTGAAGCATTTTTGATTGCATTTGGTAAGGAATGTGAATGAACACAATTGGATTTGCATTAATTATTTCTCCCTCCTTATTATGGAGAGGTTGTTTGTTCTATGTGCGAGAGAATGATTTTTGTTAACAGTAAAGCTGCCATATTAATCAAAGCAACTAATAACTAACATAGTTCTTGCAAAAATGAATTTTTTTATTTTCTTTATAGCATGCTTAAATGGTTGATGTATCAAAATGTATGCATGATGCAGTATAATTTTATTTACCAAAAACACAATACCTTGTGTTGTCAGAGTGTGTCTTTTACTATGTTCGTCTGTCTTTTTTTATCCATCAATGTCTGCTTTTATCACTCATTATCAGCCAGAGATTTCATGTTTTTCATTTGTAAGCATGTCTGCAAGGAATTTCTATAGTGTATACAGCCATTAAGTTGAAGGAATGTTACGGTATCAAAGAAAGTGACCTGTTCTTGTAAATGAAGTCTGTCGGCAGACCAGTAGAAAGTAGTTATTATGATGCTGTTTGCTTAGGTATAGAATAATCTTAATCCGTAGTTGACCAGTGCATGGCTATTACATGTATCTCTTTACATGTATTATACTTGAATGATTTGCATGTTTATTTGAACTCCCCATGGATTGCTACAGATATTTTGTAATTCACAAATCATCTTTAGAAAGATTGATGTTTCAATATAATTTTGCCATCATATTGGTTTATACATTCAAGCTAAAAGTGTCACTCTTGAGGAAAAAAATTGGTGTGGCTTGTGCTTTAATTATGATTTTGATTTTTTTTTCTGCTTACTCATAAATTTTTATTCCTGTAGTTCTCCATTGTCCCCCATTGGAGCCCCATATGAATGGTGGATGTAAGTAGCATGGATACTTGTCTTAACGTAGTTGTATAGACTCTAGCGTTTTAGATTCTTACTAAAAGGCCACAACTGGGGAGAATTTCTGGGCTCTGAACAACATACACCCTTTCTAACTTTTTTCTTCTGCAAACTTTTTACATTTTCATAACACAGTTTTAATTTGTAGTGCAGATACTAACATTGTTTCATTCTTTGTGTGATCTTCATGTCTTATGCGTTGCATTTATTTGAGTGCACCTGCAATAGTGCTGCACAGTTTTTGCACACTGCTTTCCTGTGTTTGCTTGCGTACCCACTCTGTTCTGTTTCTATGTGTCTTTCTTTCTTTGATATCACCAAATTTTCACATCAACGATTTCTGGCACCCCTATTTCCCCTCCCATTGCTGTCATCGACAACATTTATATTTCTGTGAATGTCGAAAAATAAAAAATCTTTTTAGATTGTTGAAAGGAAATGATGGAAACTTTCTTTCAGAGTAGTATTGATACAAGAGGTGGAGTCCTTTCATTGAAAATTAATATTGTTATCACATTCAAACAAGGAAGCGACTTCAAACCCGGATTGTTATGTAACCAAAATCTACGTGCATCAAAGCTCTTGTGAAACAAGCTTCAAGATTTAATGCTTCAATTTAAAAGATAAGATGAAAGAGGCAAAAACTTATAATACCCTTGTTTTTTCATTTCACTGATAGCCATAACACACAGAGATTTGCAGAGTTTTAAAAAAGATTTCTTTGGGTTTTTTCTAATTCTCAATTCCAATTAATATGGATCTGTTTCTCCTCCAGAAAACCAGCCTTGATGTGAAAATTACTAGGTGCTTGCGTTTAATGAGCTGGCTTGTACAATATGATTGGCTTGGTCTGAAACTGGCTAATTTGATTAACAAGGAATCGCCCATTGATATGCTAATGACATGATGAGAGAAAATACAAATATTGTGACAGTTCACATTCCTTGCCAGTTGTTCAAACAATTTATTGTAATCTAATAAGTGATTGCAGTTGTCCTTCCTCATTATGTTAATTAAGATGAAACAAAGTTGGATTAAAATAAATCCCTTTGGTTAGAATTTCCGAACATTTACAAATTATGCTCATTTAGGATCCCATTTATTTTTAGATTTTACCAAAATTATGTTTCTTATACTGGTATTATGACTACATGTGCATTAACGCCATGAATTTAGAACAATTTATCAATAAATTTAATTATTTGGTTTAACAAGTCTCATGATATAAAAAGAAGAAACTTGTAAAGTTATTGATTTTATTTGGACAAAAGTCCACTTTTACTTATTGTGTAAGGAAAAAATGAATCCCATACATGTAGTTTAGAGGATAACACGCAGTTTCAATTTACGGTCCTGAAAAAAAACCTCATGCCAATACTTTGTGTGACTGCATGGTAAATACTGCACTGTGTGTCTCTGCTATTTCAGTGACCATGCCACTGTTTCCTCCCAACGACTGTGTCAAGTCCTACGTTGACCCTCACACTTATGAAGACCCAAACCAAGCAGTGCGAGAGTTCACCAGAGAAATTGATGCGTCACACATCACCATTGAATCTGTCATAGGAGGAGGTAGATAACATGATTAACCCGCAACAATCAAATTTATCGCTTTTTCTTGTTCTCCATTTTACGAGACTTTCATGATACTATTTCTACTATTTCTAAACTTCATTGTATTTTGATGAACATTTTGGCCCATAAAACTCCAATTTGTGTGCAACAATTCAAGTTTCTAAATTTACCATTTTTAGGAGAGTTCGGCGATGTCTGCAAAGGAAAACTACGCAATCCTGTAAAGCCAGAGATGTCAGTAGCCATAAAGACTTTGAAGCCTGGTGCAACAGACAAAAACCGCTTAGATTTTCTGACGGAAGCCAGTATAATGGGACAGTTTGACGATCAGAATGTTATATTCCTAGAAGGAGTTGTCACAAAAAGTAATTTGAAGATTTTTTTGTCACTTTTTCCATAAGCCCATTCTACCACTTCGGAAATGTTTTCTAAAATAAAAAAGACACACACTGTAAAAAATTTCAACTCCCTTCCGCTTTGCTGATTAAAAATTACATCATTACCAAAAATTCTCCCAAAAATTTTGGTATCAGTTTTCCATCATTATTAAATCTGTTCTGCTTTGAATTTTCATTATCAAATAAAAATTGCTTTTAGATGAAGATGCAGAAGTAATCATTTGTTTTGCAGGCCATCCAATCATGATTGTCACGGAATACATGGAAAACGGATCGCTTGACACATATTTACGAGTAAGTCTACCATGAATTTTCTTTTTTTTTTTTTTAATATGGTACATATTTACATTAGTCTTTTTTTTTTTTTGAGGGGGGGGGGTGTTTATAATGGAATATTTGAAACTCTTGTCTTTATAAAAAATAAATTGTAATGTGGATTGGAATTAATCTGACACAGTGAGTGGTAAAATAGACATCACGGCAAGGCAATATCATTCAATTAGTATCCCCCTCACTTTTTATGGGGGGACAATTGTTTACCCAGACAGATGACTGGGAGATGGAAATTTGCCTTCTCTTTTTTCCCACCCTGATGTGCCATAGATTTCCTGAAGTAATCAAGAAAAATATCCTTATTGATGAGTTAATGTTAGTTGATATTCCAGTCTTGTCATAAAATATCCTGGCACATCCAAATAAAAGGACTCATAAAATTCCTTCTGATTAACTAAGAAGTGTAATAACTCATTCCATGGTCCAGTCATGTAATGCCCAGAAATAATTAATCAATTTAGATTGGTTATCCTCCAGTGCAGATGTACATTCATTAAACTGTGGTCGGGACCCCCCTCTCCAAAAAAAAAAAAATTGGGGGTGAAGAATCTAGGAAACAAAGGGACATAAATATCAATTAGTCTCTTCTATCCGTCAACACCTGGTGGAGAGCTGAAGGGTTTGTAAAATGCAGCACTCATCCTTTCTGTCTGCTGTAATGACAGTGCCATACTAGCTGGCTCCACTTGACAAATTTGCTGCAGGGGGAGAAATAATTACCAATTTGGGAAATAATCTACTGAAGTTCTTGCATATTTCAAGACTCATTTGTCTTTAAATTTCCCTCTTTTCTTCTCTAAAGGTTGGAATCGTTCGGTTTCCACGGGTGGTATTAAAGAAGCTTTCTAACTCTTTTTTCCACATTGACTATTCAATTTGAATGTGAAAGTTTTCTGGTGCAGAAAATTAATTAAGAAAAATGTCAGAGGGGTTTTTCTGTTAATAAAGGGCTTGTAAAATTGCACAATCAGTTTTGGGAGGAAACATGATTGATTAAATGTTTTATGAAATGAAGGTTGAATTCTTGCTTTCAAGTATTTGTGGCTCCGTGCAATATTAAGATGAATTTCTTTTATTTTGTCCTGTAAAAATTGTCAGGCAACCCTTATTTTACTATTATAGGATTTACTTAGTAATCAATTGTCCAATAATCCTATCCTCTACCCAACGTCTTGAAAATCTCTTGTGCACCATTTTACATACAAATACATGTTATCATGAAATCACAGTCAACTATTTTTGGTCCCATATTTTTTTCACTATACTGGAGCAAGAAAGAAGGATCCGTGTATATTTCCTGCTGAATGATGAAATGAGATTAATTTTGAGTTGTTGTTGCAATCCAAGACTTTTATTGAATGTTTTTTGTCTAATGTTTTATGGAGAAATAAATGGATGGAGGAAGAAATCGCAGAGGGCAAGGGGAAGCTGACTGGATTTTGATGAGTGGCTGCAATGCAATCAAGCCTGCTCTGTCCCCTTCCAGTCATTTTTCATGACAATTGTTGTCAGATCCCCGCAAACACCATCAAACCTCCATTAATCTTCTCACCAAAAAACCTAGGAAGAAAAAAAAGACTAGTTATTTATACTCACATAAAATAAAATCCTGACACGGACAGAAAGTATCCCAGTCAATGCTGAACACAGAAAAAACGCATTCTATAGAGACAAATTATCAATTATTTTGTGATGAAGGACAGGGGGATTACAGAGAAAGGGGAAAAATGAGTGATGGATTGGTCGGAAATGCAGAATCTGGTTATTGTGGGCAAGTTTTATGCATGTCTGCCCATATTATTCCCTCATTGCAGAAAAAAACCCAACTTGAACCCCAGTAAGCTGATTTTCATCAAGAGAGGTTTCCTCGTAAGTCTAATTTATTGTTTTCTATCCCGTTTGACGGAGGACCAATATTTCATTGTTTCTTATAACTGCTGCGTCTGATAGAAATTCACTATCTCCCAGACATTTTATTGTTGACATAATCCCCCCTTATGATCACCTCCCGCCATCTTAAGAGGAATCTCTACCATCTTTTTGTCAGTCACCTCTTCACCTTGACCAGTAAAAAGTTGCGCAATGCTTTGGTTTTTATGGCACATCACATGCTTGTTGCCAGCCAGTTTCTTTAATAAGGGTTTCGATTAGTTCACAAATCATTTTGAAGGAGCCAGCTTGACATAGTGGCGACTGTTTGTTTGAATGTGTCCTCACAGATTTATGATTTTCAATATTTTTTCAGAATAACGATGGGAAGTTCACAATAATACAGCTGGTTGGAATGATGAGAGGAATTGCGTCAGGAATGAGATACCTATCCAACATGGGCTACGTACACAGAGTAAGAAGCTCACGCATTCATCAGCATGTACAAAAATTCCAATCAAAGTCTATACATATAATTAAATTTTGGCTCATTTGAAAGAATATAGAACACTGTTAACAGCTTAGGAAAGGGAAAACCCAATTTATTCTTTGATTAATCCTCATTTGGATACCTTTCAGATCTCAACAAGAGATCTCTCTACAGTTTCATCTTGATTCAGAAGTATTCAATCAAAATATCAGATAAATTTAAGAAAAAGTCTAGACTTGCAAACAAATTTTATCTGTGATGTAATAGCTAAGTGGTTAATGATGAGCTCACAGAATTGTCTGCGTTAAGGAGTTAGTATCTACACATCAGAAAGAAGGAAATGCATGGCCTATATAATGCTAACTCTCTTGTGATTGTTTGCAGGACCTAGCTGCCCGGAATATTCTGATTAATGATAATTTGGTCTGTAAAGTGGCTGACTTTGGATTGTCCAGGGAAATCGACATAGACACTACTGATGGGGCCTACACTACAAAGGTAGGGAGATTAAGATCTGGTGCATCATGTACCGCCTTCATAACCTCTCCGTCACTGATCGAGAATAGATTACTTCACTTTAACTCATTTTGCATTTATGCGCAAATTGAGTTTGGAATAAACTGACATATCAAAACTCAAGAGAACACATCTAATACTTTTCCTGGATATGTAATGGTTTAAGGGTAATTTATATCTCCTGATGACAAATTCTTGTGATTCAAAAATTCTTTATAGATATATCAATAAACTGCAGTATTATCATTCTGACCAAGTTGATATTTTTTAAATTTGTATGCAGGGTGGAAAAATTCCTGTGAGATGGACAGCACCAGAGGCCATAGCGTTCAGGAAGTTTACGTCGGCCAGTGACGTGTGGAGTTACGGAGTTGTCATGTGGGAGGTGGTCTCCTATGGAGAGAGGCCATATTGGAACTGGTCCAATCAAGACGTCATCCGGGCCGTAGACCGGGGGTACAGACTCCCACCACCAATGGTAGGGGCTCGATTTCATTTTTTTATTATATATTTGATATAAGTGATGATTTTCATGAAATAAATAGTGACATATATAAGCTAAAACTTATTACTGTAATCTTTAATTTTTCCTTTTGCAAAATTAATGTCCTGGTCAACCATGAAGATATGAAGATATTGAATGCAAACAATATTTCGTTCCCTTAATGTAAAATTCATGTTCAATTAATTGCCGTTGCTGGTAAGGGACGGTCAGTCCTAAAGTGAATTAGCTTGACTGATTGTGTTGTGTTGGATTTGACAGGACTGCCCAGAGGCTCTCCATCAGCTGATGCTGGACTGCTGGCAGAAAGAGCGAGGAAACCGGCCCAAGTTTGACATCATTGTCAAAAGTCTAGACAAGTTCATCAGAGCTCCAGAACTGCTAAGGAAAATTGCAAAGCCAAGGTCTGTCAATATAACTAAATGTACCTGTCCATTATTATAATGACTACATGACTAGTGTAAATTGTTTTACATTCGTTCTCAATATGATAAAAAGTGACCTTTGCCAATTACATCAATTAATCAAATCATATTTTTAATGGTGTTGAAAAGTGTTTAAGTTGTCTTTTGAACTCCTGCTTAAATTTGCAATAAAAAGGTGCTTAAGTTGTAAATGTGTATTTTATAGGCCTGAGTTTTTGATGGACACCAATCGTACACTACCCATGAATCGACAAGGAGAAGTTTCTAATTTCACCAATGTAGAAGGTTGGCTCATATCCATCAAAATGGAGAAATACATGGACAATTTCTTGAACTGTGGTTATAGGACAATAGAGCAAGTGTTGAAAATTACTCAGCAGGACTTAGAGCAAAGGGTGGGGGTCACATTAATAGGACATCAAAAGAAAATCATGAACAGTATCCAAACTCTGCGTGCACAACGATTCGGACAATTCCCGCAAGTTTCCGAAGGATTCCTTGTATAGTCTCACGTGTGCTTGGTTCTTCGTAGTGTGCTTGTTATCGAAATATTTTTTCAGTTGTGATGCTGACAACCTGTGCAATTTGATTCGAAAGAGAAGCAAAGAGATGTTCTGAATGTTACATTCAATCAAAAAAAGGAATACTGCAACAAAATCAGAAGTCTGTGCTCGCTGCTTGTGTCCACAAGAAAAAGAGAGTTGTCCGCCCTTTACAGCAAACAACTGTCAAGTTCTGTCATGTTTTTTGCATAATGACTTTATACTAAGATCGTCCTAAGGATGATACTGTTCGTGAGTTAGCCAGAGTGAGAAATGTAAATGAGTGTTTGAAAAAGAAAGAAAAGGTCATATTATTCCTTTATTTTGCTTGTGAGTGTATGCCAGGGATTTTTATTTGCTAGTTGATTTTTTTTTTAATCGTACAGCGACAGTATGCAATGTAATTGGCTGTCTCTCAAGCTAGCAAACTTCTGTTTATTAGTATTGTTGTTTGTATGTATGTGTTTGTGTGGTTCCAGTGTAACTGGGCATTGATTTACTATTATTTAAGTCAGAAGCAGTGTATCAGTATTTATATCACTCTGCCACATCTTGTTTGTGAACACTGAGAATTACTTCATATGTCTCAACACTTTTTAATCTCTCCTCTCTTTTAACCATAGAATTTTTTTGTTTAATCAGCAGTTAATTGGTACCACATTCTTTAGTTTAAATTTGGTTATTTTAAGATTTATTTTTTTATACAAATACATGTACTATCAAATTTATTTAGTTTAAATGATACATTGTAGTGCATTTTATTTAGTGTTCAAATTCAATTCAATTTTTTTAAAGGTGCTTTGTAGATGCCCAGATATTTTCTGTTTGGTTAATTTCTATGCAACATTTGAACCATTCCACTAACAAGATATTCCCACTTTTGCCAACATAGTGTACTCATTTGATAAAATCTTTGCATACCTGCCGTGTACTCCTCAAATGTGAAAATATAAATTTACAATTTTAAAGTTATTTCAACTAGGAAAAGTAAAATGCCTATATGCCAACAATAACTTGTACATATCAAAGCCTCACAAATTTCAGTGTTTATCGATGTCAAAGCAAATTATCAGTTGTTTTCCACAATCAAACACAATGCAACTTACTTATATTAAGGACTTCAATTTAATGCGTGTATTGTAAATCTATGTGATCCATTCCTCATTGTTTGTGATTCTCTCCATTTATTTTCAAACATCAACCCCCCACCCCTAGCCCCACCAAGTTGTGTATAGTACTCCATGTAGTGTATAATTTGTAGATCATTTTATTATCATTTTGTTTTCTTTTTTTGACTCTGTATATAATTTGTAAATTCCGATAGTGCTGTAAATAGTATACGCAAAGTTTATACTGATGATGCTGAATAAAACTAATGTAAAGCAAGCAAATTTACAAATGATGTGGTTGTCGTCTTCTTACAATTCTTGTCTTAATTTTTTTCTTACAGAAAGGTTTGTTTTTTTAAATGGGTTTTTTTTGTTTTTTTTGTCGTTAGTTTTTAACATTGAGTTAGTGATTCCAATATGAGGTCAGATGAACCACCATTTTAACTTTTTGTATATTTTTTTTTTTATGTTGATAATTGTTTTAAAAGACAAATGTGATTTTAATATTCATGCCTATTGATTTATTTTTTCTTCTCACATTTGGAAAAATAGTAAAGAAATCCTTTTTTTTATGCCGTTTCATTTCAGTTTCTGTATGAAATCCCAAACAGGTGAAGACAAGTTCTGTTGGCAAAATGATTTTGTTGGCTGTGTTGTAGAGTTTTGTTTCTGAAAGGAAAAAATGTTGTTCTCAATGCCTGAATCAGCAGTTACATGTACTTTATATTAATGTATTTTGATGTCAAAGTAAAAAAAATCATTCGCAAATCATTGCTTTTTGTAAGAACACACACAAACAAAAAATAATATATCATATATGAAATGAAATTGGTGCTGAATTTACAAGTTGATTTATGCATATTGTATTTGATATTGAGAATGAATTCCTCCTAATTTTACCTCTTTTAACTGGCTTCTTTTAATTAATTTCTGTTGATTGGAGTTTGTACTGTTACTGTGAAAGAAAAACTGCAGAGACCCAGGGGTCACTTTGTGAAATTTTGAGAACGATGAACTTGTCTATACTGAATTCAGAATGATGGCTTGTTTTGTTTTTTTGTGAACAGTTGATTTTAAAGCAATATGGTTCCATGACTGCTAGGTGTTCAGAAGTACACAAGATATCACAATAAATATATATAAAATCTGGTTTCCCTTTGTTGTGTCTCTCTCATTACAATTACCTGGTCCCAAGATTGCATATAAAATGAAAATAGGCTTATTGAGTTATAACAACAATTTATACTCTCCGCTCCACCTGAGCTGTACATTTTATGACTGAGCAGTAATACCTCCATGTTCAATAAAATACAAAAATTGCGTTTTGGACATTCATAGTCAACACTTTGTCGTTTCACGAAGGAAGGGGAATATGTTAAGTAAATAAAAAAATATCGAATAATATTTTTATTGCTATCAAAAACATGAAATAAATTCAATGATAAAGTAGCCTTCTGTGTAATGGTACATGTAATTATAATGCTTTGACTTAATGCCTGATTTCAATTGAAAATTTTTCGTACCCCCTTATGGAAAGGAATTTTAAAATACAGTAACTAATAAAATGGACCTGGTGTTTTTATGATTAATAAAGTAATGCATCATAATTTGCATTAAACCACGCTTTATCGGAAATCTATGCAGAAATTCTAAACCATACGGGTATAAAGTGTAAGGGGGATCACGCGTTACATGTAGACTGCATAGTTTGGAATTCAATAGTTACATTAATTTGGAATTTTGACTTGCTTGTCGATTCCCAGTTTACAGTCTGTGGGGCCTGATTTGCCTTAATATCTCAGGTTTTGCACAAATTTTCAACGTCATGTAGAACAAGGAATTGAATAACAACCTGGAATGTTTCATAACCTGATGATTTATATGGAATATGATACGTACAGGAGGGTCGATCTAACATCGATACTGATTCTAATGTTTTGCTGAAAATTCATAAGAAATAATTATGAATGATAAAGAAGAAGAGTAGTCTGAATAGTTGGAGATACAAATACAATGATAACTTTAATTTTCAAAGCATTAAACAACAGGAAAAGCCATTATCTGACTTCGCCTTTGAGACTTGAAAATAATATTTGTAAATGGTGGTGTCGTAGGTTTAACGCAAGCATGTACTTTGATTACAGTCATTTAGATGTAATCCTAAACATAACTTAAAATCGGTAAAGGATCATTGAAAAAAACCCACAGTAAACGAAATGAGCAGTAAGCACGACAACTCTGGTTAAAGATTTTTGTCCAGCAGTTGCCTTATGAAACATATCTGCCATGTGTGATAATCTTTTATTTCCAAAATAAAATATTAAAACATAAACCAATCAAATGTTTATAATTTAATCAAATTATAGATATTTAAGTCAGTGTCCTTTATTTTCTCACAAACCGATATCGCATGAATCATTTTACAACAACAACGTAATACATATGATATATACAGGTACATACAGCCCCAGGCGATGTGTATTTTCCTTGTACATGAACTGACGAAGATGGTGGGAAGATGTTATGCTGGATTTTTCTACTCCTGTCTCGTGCTTTTTTATGCTATGAAAACAATGGCTTACAGTTCAGGTGCGCCGTCTATGACGTCAGTTTGTGAGCAACGTCAACCTCTTCATCGATCTGGAGGAGAAATCATCCAACCGCAAATCGGGGCACCTTCTGTATCCATGGCAACGGATGTCACCGAGACAAGCGGAGGAAGTGTCATAACAGGTATTTTGCTGTATCATTATTCTTATTCCCCATTTTCCAAATCATTCATTATTATTTCCTTTTTTCATCAGAATTTGTATTTTTCTCTTAGTTACATTGAAAGACGAGAAGACAAGCTTCAAAGGTTTCCTTGTGGAAGCTGTATTAGATATGGAAGAAAAGCAAAGTGAGCTCCCATCCAGCGGAGAATTCTTTCCATCAGAAGAAATTAAACAGGTTCAATGTTCGTGGAACCAGAGAATGGTGACCCATTCTTCGTCAACTTCTAGGCAACACATCGCATTATCATTCAAAGTTCCAAATACAGAGGCTAACATAAGATTTAGGTAACGTCAGTTCAATATGTATGTTTGTTTTGCAAAACTACATGCAATCACCACGAAATCACTTGCAGCTTTTGTATATTTCTAGAGCAACAGTTGTGCAGTCCTACAATAAATACTGGATGAATATTTCGGCTCCAGTTGTTTCAGTGAAAGCAACAAGTAAGTATCATAATATTGGGTTAAAAAGCAATAACAATTTATGTCATTTCATGTTTAATTGTGTTTGCTATCTTTTACATAACTGTGTTCTTTATTTCCAAGATGTTTCCAAGAGCGGCGATGATTTGTCGAGAAAATGGTTACAGAGCGTGGTTCAAATAGCAAAAAGTACAACTGGAGGAACGCAACAACTTGACGCAAACATCCGTTCCAGGTTTTCAACGGGTTTCAGTGGTGTTCTAAACAAACACAATGTGATGGCTTCCAAAGAAATATTGAACTCTTTACCATTCAAAATGGTCGAAAAAGGAGGTAGCTCCCAGCAAACGGAGTCATCTGACACAGAAAAGGCTGTTTCAGAACTTCTTGCAGGAAACCTTGATTATACGGATACAGTTGAACTTCTCCTTCACTAAATAAAGTTTAGCATTATAATTTTGTTACATTGTGTTTCATTGCCTTCAAAACATGTACAGTCAACAATTGATATTCATATTTTTGAATCATAGTTTACACAACAAGTAACATTTTTAAAAATCCTCTTTAAATGGGAATTTGATTCAACATGATGAATATTGTACGTTTTTATTATGAAAAAAAAAGAACTTCCGCAGTTATTGGTTATTTTCGTAATGACGCCCATTCTGCACGAGGTAAACTATAGCGTCATAGAGCGCCAAATTGTCAGCAAAAGTTAGTCATCGTCCCGTGACTTGGCGCTGTGTATTCCCCGCAAGATTTATATACGTTTCGTAAATACATAAGCCTAGGTACAGTATATTTCGGGTACTCAACCAATGGCCGATCCCTCAGCTCCACGCTCTGCCCCGGGGTGAGTACAGACGGAAGTGATTTCCCAACAAGAAAATGTCAGTCAGTATATAGCCGTGTTATACCCGTCAATCATATTTATTACCACCTGAAACAAGTGAGGCCCTCACACCGGTGCAATGTCCATTTCGAAGAGTTTGTTATCTATTAGCATTGAAACATTTACCAAGAAGTAACCGAAAGTGCCATTGTCTAACCAAAAGCTTTAATTCCTGTTTAACTCCTGGATTATTTTACCAAAGATTTTACAAACGAATTGTTTCAACCTTTTGGAGCCTCAATTACGTCAAATAACGTTGAAGCAATCAGAGTGTTTATTTTCGACTTTTCGTTTGTCAAGGGCTGGACCCTTGCTGCATAAGTGAAGAGAATTTTTCCTTAATGACAAAGGGATTTATTATCCTATAGACATGTTTAAATTATTTTTGTTGTGTTTTTCACTAACTTTATGGACTTGCGTTACGTGTTATCCAACCGGTGCACCTTTGAACGGATACGGGTGTCATGGACATGTCCGACACAACAGGGAGGGGAGTTTAACGGACATTTACCCCCCACAATACACGCAATCCCCCTATAAAATTCTTGTGAATACAACGCATGTTCACAAAGGGGATATTGTTGAAGGTAACATTTTTTTGTATGTTCATTTTCTAGAAATTAAACAAAAGCGGTGAGGATTTTTCCCGTCATTTAATAAAGCAAATGTATTCTTTTTAAGTGTTTAACCCTATGTAATTTCGATATTAATATATTGTGAAAAGTATCGGTTCTTTAATTTCCAATAAATATTGGTTATGGGGTAATGTATTTGGAGAACACGACTCATTTAACATTAAAGAGCAATGGGAAAGTGATACTCCTTGCTGCATCGGCAATTCGAAACTCGATTTTCGCCAATCAAAATTTATCTTTTAAAAGGATAATAGTATATTAGGGAAAGAACGCATTCTAGGCATCAGATTAAGCTAATGTATAAGAGATTATAGAAGATTTTATCAAATATTTAAAACAAGATAGATGGTGTAAAGAGGTAATCTTATGAATTAAACAAGCCAGCCTGGGGGCATGCATAATCGTAGCGTTTATCTTATGCTTAATTATATAAGAGATCTTTGCCTATAATCATTTTCGATGAATAGACAAGTACGTCGTAATTTTGTCGCATTATATGCACAGTAATTTTTAACACAAAAACGCACATCGTGGTTTTTTTTAAAGGCAAAGAATTAGAAAAAAACCTACAAAACCTTATTGCAGTTCTAAATAGGAAGACAATTTTGGCCTTAAATAATATAATTTTTTAAACAACAACAGAATTGTTTGTCTGAAGTTAGTTAAACAGCCATGCAGACGGAAAAAAGCAAGAAGTACATTTTTGCAAATGGGATACGTATATTCCATAATTTCTGACATGAATCCGTAGTAAAAAAAAAGTAATTTGATAACAAGTAAAATGCGATACAAATAAACTTACAATTTACAAAGCGAATGTCAATTAATTAATCAAGACTCTTTTTTCTAAACGGGATTTTGAAACCATTTCTTTAAGGACTGCCGGATAAATTACTTTGTCTCAACTTAATACATTTTACGTTTTCCATTGTTTTACATACTCTCTGTGAGAACTTTTATGAAGTTTTCATTATTGTCGAAACAATCTATGTAACTGAATATCTTTTATATTTTTCATGTAGTCTTTGGAAATAGGTAACCTTTTAAGAAAGACTATATATTATTTAGAAGCCAAGACACTATTGTCTGCAGAACTCTTGGAGATTTGAGATTCTTAAAATATTCGATGGGGATTTGCCATTCATTAAATGAATTTGTTTTAAAATTTTGCTATTCCAGTTACCTTGTACGGACAAGGGAAGTTTGATTTCTTCAAAGGATTCATTGTGCAGGCGTTCCCTGCCGATGTATTTGGAGACAACCCCCGACCGGAGGGGACATGGATGCTTCGGGGCAGGTCCTCGAAAACCATGGGGTGTCACCATAACGCGGACACAGTGACACACACCAATAACCAGTTCAAGGCAAATCTAACCATGCTATGGCAAGCGCCAGTAGAAAACCTTAAAGACTTCAGAATACGGTGAGAACTTCGTAGAGATAAAATAATCTAAAAAGAAATACTAGTAAATTAGGGTTATTTTTGTGGTTTTTTATTCCTTTTTTTTTTTAGGGTGGGGGGGGGGGGTTTGGGGGTGGGGGTTAGGGGGGGGGGGGGTTTGGGGGGATGTGTGTGGGGTTTTTTTGTTTGCTTTTCGTTTGTAGAAGAAAATTTTAAATTTAAAGGTATATTGTTTATTTAAAATAGAGCGACCATTGTAAAAGATGCCAAGACGCACTGGGAAGGAATTATGTCTCCAATAATTACCGTGGAGGCCCATAAAGGTGTGTAGACTTACAATCTGATGGACGTTGATTTTATTTAAGAATAAATGAAAAGATATATATCATACGGTAATTTTTCGGATCATTTCAGATATACCGATTCCTCAGCCCAATCCGCCACCCAATCCCAACCCCAACACAGTGACATACATCACCCCATCGCCACCGTCAACCGACAACAAAGAAACGGAGAAGAAAGCTCTGCTGGACCAACTAGCGAAAGAGGTCGGTGCCGACAGCGCGTCAGAACTGCTGGAGCTGCTGAAAGCCAAGGTTCAAGAGAAAGACGCAAAAGACCAAGGGATTCCGGTAGTGACGGTTCCACCGGTCCAGAAGACAGACGAGATCAAGAAAATTGCTAACAACGACCCGGTGAAAGAACAGAAAGTCGAAAAAATGCTGGAGGACACCAGTTTGCTGGGAAAAGTCAAAGGCTTGTTCGGTGGAGGAGGATCAGGGATACTTGGGAAAGTGTCCGGACTTCTTGGAGGGGGAGGGGGAATCAATGGGATCATGAAATTCTTGCCAATAATGATGGGTATGAAAAATTTAGGCGGTCTTGGCGGAATGTTGGGAGGGGGTGGGGGTCCTATGGGATTACTGGGAGGGTTACTTGGCGGGGGAGGAGGGGGTGGTGGGGGATTAGGTGGGTTATTAGGAGGTGGGGGTGGTTCTTCAAATCCTTTAGGTGGGTTGCTTGGAGGTGGTGGAGGATCATCGAATCCCATGGCAGGGTTACTTGGGGGTGGAGGAGGAGGTCCACTCGGTGGTCTTTTAGGTGGTGGTGGGGGAGGGAATCCCCTGGGTGGATTGTTAGGAGGAGGTGGAAGTGATCCTCTCAGTGGTCTTTTAGGAGGCATGGGAGGAGGACAACCTGGTGGTATGGGAGGTATGATGGGAGGAGGAAGCAGTCCTGCAGGAGGCTTAGGAGGGATGTTAGGAGCACTGGGTGGTACAGGAGGCTTGAGTGGACTTCTAGGCGGAGGGGCAGGAGCAGGAAACCTGGGCACAGCATCATCTCTGACACGGAATTCAAACAGAAATAATGGATTAGCTGCAATGCTTGGTGTTGATCCTGGAGCCACACCAAATCAAGCACCAAGACCAGAACTGATTGAAGGTACTCAATCGAGAGCACAACCAATCGATCCACTGTCCTCCATGATTAAGAGTTTGAGTGGAAATGGGGGTCTGTCTGGAATTCTTGGAAACTTGGGAGGAGGAAACAGTGCTCCAAGACAGCCATACATGGGTGGACAGATGGGGGGATTTGGACAACCCTCTATGGGAGGACAAATGGGCTTTGGACAAAATTCCCTTATGGGAAACAACATGGGTGGACCCCAGTATAACCCAAATCCCCAGTATCAGATGCAGCAACCCAATTATCAATCCAATCAAATGGGCTTCCAACAGCCTCAAGGAATGGGACAACAGAATGGGAATTTTGGACAGTTTAACCCAAATAGTGGTGTCAACCAGAATCAGAATATGGGATCTGGACAGAACTATCCTCAAAACTTTCAAGGACAAAACTATCCACAAAATCAGAATAATTATCAACAACAGCAAAACTTCCAACAAAATCAAAATGGTTTTCAACCAAATCCCAACATGCAACAGAATAACAACTTTGCTCAAGGGCAAAATGGTGGCCAGTTCCCAAACAACAATTTTAATCAAAATGCTGGATCTGGTGCTAATGGCTTTGGTCAAAATAATTTCAACCCAAATCAAAATAATTTCAATCAAAATCAAAATAACTTTGGACCAACTGCTCCAAGTGGTCAGAACCAGCAACAGTTTCCTAATAACAACAACATGGGGCCAAATCCGAGCATAGGACCAAACATGAATAATGGAAACCAGCAACCTCCATCTAACAACCAATTTGGTGGGCAGCCAATGGTCAATCCAAACATCATGCCATCAAATCCCAACCCACAACCACAGCCCCCAGCTCCACAACCTAACCCCCAGCCTCCAGCCCAGCCCAACCCACCCCAACCACAACCACCCACAGAGGATCTCAATCTCAACAGCATATTCGGAGGTGGTGGTGACACTCCTGACCTGAGCAGCATATTTGCTGGGATGGGTGGAGGAGCACCACCTGGAGGAAGTGGGCCAAGTGGCGGTGCAGGAGGAATGCCTGATCTGTCTGCAATTTTAGATGGCCCTGCAGGTGGTGACATCTCTAAAATGCTGGGAGGCAAGGGAATAGACATGAACCAGATGGCAGGGATGATGAACAGTCCTCAAGGTCAACAGATGATGTCAAAGGTCAAGGACATGATGAGTGGTCCACAAGGTGGTCAGCTGATGAATGCTGCAATGGGAATGCTCCAGAATGGAGGGTTGGACGGTGTTTTATCAGGGCTAGGTGGGGGTGGGGGAGGAGGGGGACTAGGAGCTTTGGCAGGATTACTGGGTAAAAAATAAAACAAAAATTTTTAAATCATTATTAATACCATATCTAGTGCCAACCAAGTGCCAATTCTGTGCTTAAATTATCATCTCAGCAAAAAGAGTCCAATAGATGGTGTCCAGTACATGTACTACCTTTATCCATATTTTCAAGTGCATGAAAAATTGTCAAAATTATATGTACAATTTACAAATATCAAATAAAAATAGTAAAATAAAAGAACTGGGTTTATGTTTTCTTAGAGTATTGAATGCCATCCTTGTATTAGCAAATTGTATACTTTAACATGGTATTATCAATATAAATTTATTCCTAAATTCAAACATACTGGGCCAGGGTTTTTGAAAACATCTGCTATTCCCATAAAAAAAACCTCACACATCGTTTTTTCTTACAGTAAATAGTGCTACTTAAGGTGGCTCTATACACCCACAGTTTATTCCAATATTCAATAGAAGACCACAAAACATATACTTATCAAATATTAAAATGATGATAGGGATACGATAAGTATTTTTAAAGAATTTTTTAATGTTTTTTCGTGTTTTTGTAAAATAATTTTTTAAAAGTTAACTACTAGCAAATTGAGAGAATTTTTTTTGTCATATGATAAATATTTCCTTCGGACATCTTAAAAAAAATATAACACTTCTTAACATTCAAAAATGTTATTATTGCAATTTTTTTTAGTATTTCCCCAAAACATAATTGTTCATATTTTCTTACTCTGTTCACAAATCATCTGAAAAAGCTGCTTGATGTTATAAGGAAATGTATTTTAATAAATGTGACATAAAAAATTGAATGAAAATCATTGCAAATAAACACAAAAAATATTTTAAATTTTATTTGGAATGAAAGTTCCTCAGGTAAGAGTTATTGTTCCTAAGTCCCAAGGCCCAAACACCTTGGGGACTTTTCATTTCTGAGTTGAAGAAAATTTCCTAAATATCATGTTGGAATGATAAATACATAGATATTTCATTATTGGCCTATGTAAGTGAATATATTCGCTTTAATGCAAAACTAAATCAAATAAATAAAGGGGAAAATTAACTTATAGGATTTATGTATTCCAACCTGAGAGAAATTCAAAGCCACCCTCCGATCCCCTTAAGGTGGTAAGGAATATTTGTCGACATTAATGTGGATTAAAGTTTATTATAATTGAAATACTTTCACCGGTTTAGAATTTTCTTAAACAGAATTCAACCCAAAAATACGTTTTAGAAAATTTTTGAAAATTAAAATTTTTACCGTCCTCAATGGGATTCGAACTCATGACCTTCAGGTATGTAGTGAACCCACTACCCCACTGCGCTACGCTGCAATAAGTCGATGATGGGAGAGAAACTATAAGTATTTAAGAAATTATACTTGATTTTATTGTTTATTTCGATAAATAATACGACACAAAGTGAAGGTGTCACATACCACATTACTTTTAAGTAATGAACTTTCCAATTATGAAATTCAATCTATTCAATTAACAAATTTTTCAAAAGAGCCGTCCCCACACAATTCGCCTCAGTTTAAATCAGCCAGTACCGGAATTGCATTCTTCCAGATTTACTTTTTTGCGTACTGCGTCATCAAAAATTTGTGTATAGAGCCACCTTAATGAAGTTTTAAGAGCAAAGCAAAAATTTTAACAGTGAAAAAAAAATACATATACTTGCAAACTGGTATCTAAACAATACAGTATATATGTATCATAAACTAAAAAAATATAGTACTCCGGTACTATTAAATTGTATGATGTATTAATAAATTTCAAGAAATAAAACACCAAAGGAGAGTTTCTTTTAATCGTTTTATTGTTGTCCAATTCATTATAGAAATATGGATGTATACAATTCATTACAATAACAATGAAATATCAACAACAGAGTATAACAATAATACATGTTTAAATGTTAAGATAATCTAATATTGCATAACATGGAAGCAGTTTGGATTGTTTTCTGCAAAGTCCTTTTCTGGTGATATTATTACAACATTGGCTCTTATGTTCTTATATTGATCCTTCTTCCACTGACATGAAGCCACATTTGATAGAGCCACTCCAGTGATAACTTTCTCTGTCCCTTCACTGAAATTCTGAGTCCTGAAGTTGTGACTTATCAATCGAGATGCTGACAATATGGTGACCTGGAATCATGGCTAATCCCAATATACGCGGCTCCTCTTTTTCATTACCCTCTAAAAAGTAGAAGTACTCTTTGGTTAAATACATGCTTTCAATGATTTGAATGTTTTCTAGACATAACAGGCATTAAAGCAATTAAGATTCAAAGAAAAGCAACATTTGGTTTAAAAAAACAACCCAATATATTCCATATAATTTTCAGTGTAATTTTATTGGGGTCAGGTTAGTACACGTATATTTTATAAAAGAACATATACCTAGTGGTTTAAGGTACTCTTCACAACCTCCGAGAATGACATTTCTTTCCCTGTCTGTGCACAGGAACACACCTATATATAAAACACATATATCAGCAGCAATGTTTAAAAAGAACTATGTACTGTAAATTCTTACCAATCAGACCTAGTCACATTTATTTTGTTTGATAAATGTTTTTTTTTAAGGACTATGATAGATAATAGGAACATTTCCAATTCCAATCTCAAAGAAATACTGAAAATACATGTACCTGGTAGGAAATATTAGATAGGTCAGCACAAAATGTAAGGCACCTCCCCCTCACCTTATATGCATTAGACACATCGGTCCACTTGAAATTTTTTAAAACTTTATCATATTTTGTGACTTGAAATTAAAAATTATAATGATTATTGATTTAAATGCAAAACAATAAATGATATAGTTTTTTCAAGTCTGTATACCATGTAAAGTAGGGAAACACTTTATTTTAAAATCTTATATCCAGTTACAAATTTCAAATTCACTGAATATAGTTTTAATGTTTCTTACTGATCATATCGGCAAAAGTTCCACCACTCTTTATTTGAGGATTTTAACAATAACAAAATATCAAAATAAAAATAATAAAACAAATACCGGTAATAAAAAAGAAAATAATTAACTTACCAATAAGAGTTCTTCCATCTGTCATTTTGACCTTCATACTTTTGTTCAGCCAGCTGGACAATTTCTTCTTCCCTTCACTTGCATCTTTATCAGTGTCTTTCTTTTCCTGGTAAAGGTGTTTCAAAATTTCAGAAATATATATTACATAAAAAGTATAATTTTTTTAATACAGATATTTTTTTTACATTTAAGGTACCTCACTACATCCAGACTTATACTTTGTAAGACACTACGTCACAAGATCGCAATTCGAATGTTTTCTTAAAATGTTTGTATCAACCAATTTGATTGAATATCATCATATTAACTCAGTGGTTAAATAATCGGGGGTCAAATGCTGGTATGGGTCTCGAGGGATGTCACTAAGTGTCACTAAGTGCCATTATTAAAACCTTGAGTCAATGCCCACCGTCTCAAATAGGTTCTGCCAGCAAGTCACATGTCACACCTCCACGCCATGGTGACCCTGGAAATGCCTCGGCAGCTGAGTGACAGTGGCGAAAGGCGAGCCTCCGGCGCCTTTAAATAACCGGAACCAGTGACTAAGGGAAGGAAAACCCTAACAGAAAACCACCGGCCCTCCGGGTCCAGGGGGTTGGGCGTGGGGCTAGCAACTCCACCTCATAAAAAAACCACAGTGCTACAGAAACCGCAACAACACCACATCAAGAGCGAGACCTAGATCCGGAAGATGGCTCGCAAGATGACCTCATGACGTGTGCAGGTGAAAGCCATCAGGAAGCCAGTGCACCGACAAATCTTCTGTCGATTAAGGCCAACACCAGGATAGGGACCTGGAACATCAGAACCCTATACGAGGTCGGAAAAGCTGCCCAAGTAGCAAAGGAGATGACAAGGTACAACATCAAGGTACTTGGCCTAAGCGAAGTTAGATGGAATGAAAGAGGACAAGTTCGCTTAGAATCAGGAGAAACCATCATATACTCTGGACATGAGGACCAGGATCATGCACACACTCAAGGGGTTGCCCTTATGTTGTCACCAGAAGCAACAAAAGCGATGATAGCATGGGAACCAGTGTCGCCAAGACTCATGTCAGCCAGGTTCAACTCAAAGGGAAGGAAGATCACAATCATTCAGTGTTATGCCCCAATAAATGCAGCAGAGGAGCAGGAGAAGGACGAATTTTATGCTGCACTACAGTCAATGATAGACCGTGCACCTCGCAGAGATATAAAAGTTGTGATGGGAGATATGAATGCCAAAGTTGGAGAGGACAACACCAACAAAGAACTTATCATGGGAAAGCACGGCATTGGTAACATTAATGAAAATGGAGAACTTTTTACAGACTTCTGCAATTTCAATGACCTAGTCATAGGAGGCACCATCTTTCCACATAAGAAGATACATAAAACAACCTGGTCTTCTCCAGATGGAAAGACAGAAAATCAAATAGACCATATTACCATCATGCGAAAATGGAGAAGAAGTTTGCTTGATGTAAGGACAAGACGAGGAGCAGATGCAGCCTCAGATCACCAACTTGTTACAGCTACGCTTAGAATGAAACTCAGAGCATTTAAAGATAAATCAAAAACACCTCACTACAAATTTAATGTCCGCCTTATTAAAAACAAAGAAAAAAATGATGAGTTTAACATCGCAATAAGCAACAAGTTCGATGCACTAGAGGGATTGACAGTAACAACTATTGAAGACCATTGGGTTAAGCTCCAAGACGTCTGGAAAACTGCATGCAGTGAAGTTTTAGGAAAGAGAAAGAGGGAGCACAAAGATTGGATAACAGCCGAAACATGGGAAATAGTTAAAATAAGGAAAGAGTTGAAGCAGAAAATTAACCAGTGTAAGGATGCTCAACAAAAAGAGGAACTGAAAAAAGAATATAGGGAAGCCAACATACAAGTAAAAAAGAATGCTAGAAAAGACAAGAGACAGTTTGTCCATGACATGACTGAAGAGGCAGAGACAGCAGCCAGACAGAACAACATGAAAAAGCTGTATGAAATAAGCAGAACTCTGTCAGGTAAGAATGTGAACACTAACACCCCAGTAAGAGACAAGCAGGGAAGGATTATCAGCAGTGATATAGGACAAAGAGCCAGATGGGTAGAGCACTTCAAGGAAGTTCTAAACCGGCCACCACCACCCAGTACTGCAAACATACCAACAATAATGAATGAACTTCAAATCATAACTGGACCCCCATCTAGAATAGAAATTACCAAGGCAATTAAAACACTGAAAAACGGAAAAGCAGCTGGTCCAGATGGCATTCCCCCAGAGGCTCTTAAAGCTACCCCAACAAAGTCTGCAGAGATGTTACAACCTCTACTACAAAAGATATGGGAAGAAGAAAAAGTTCCAGATGCTTGGAAAATAGGATACCTAGTAAAACTACCAAAGAAAGGTGACCTGTCGCAATGTGGAAATTGGCGAGGTATCATGCTTTTATCCATTGCCAGCAAAGTTCTAACAAGAGTAATCTTGGAAAGAATGAAAGAAGCATTGGACAAGGAACTAAGACCAGAGCAAGCAGGGTTTCGCCAGAACAGATCATGCACAGACCAAATCGCCACCCTTCGAATCATCATAGAGCAGTCTATTGAGTGGCAGTCCCCACTATATTCAACATTTGTGGACTTTGAAAAAGCTTTTGACAGTGTGGATAGGTCAACCATCTGGACACTAATGGAACATTATGGAATACCACCGAAGTTCATTAGCATCATTAGAAACCTGTACGACGACGCCACATGTCACATAATCCACAATGGAAAACTAACACATCCATTTAAAGTAGAAACAGGAGTAAGGCAGGGCTGCATTCTTTCACCAACAATATTTTTAATTGTTATTGATTGGATCATGAAGGAAACAATGCAAGGCAACAAGACTGGAATCCAATGGACCTTCACCAAACACCTCGAGGACCTGGATTTTGCAGATGACATTGACCTGCTATCCCACAAACAACAACATGCGCAGGAGAAATTGTCACGCCTCGCAGCAGAAGCAGAAAAGACTGGCCTAAAAATAAACATTAAAAAGACAGAGGTGATGAGAATAAACAACAAACAGAATACACCAATCCAGTTAAATGGAGAGAACATCAGAGAGACCGACAAATTCACCTATCTTGGGAGCATTGTCAGTAAGGACGGGGGCGCTGACAACGACGTTAAAAGTCGTACCAACAAGGCAAGACATGCATTCAACACCCTACGTCAAATTTGGAATTCAAAAGCACTCTCCATCAACACCAAAACAAGAATCTTTAATACAAACGTCAAATCAGTCCTGTTGTATGGCTCGGAGACCTGGAAGGTAACAAAAACGATAAACAACAAACTCCAGTCTTTTGTCAACAAATGTCTCCGCCATATTCTTAACATCAGATGGCCAGACACCATATCAAACACAAGCCTATGGGAAAAGACCAAACAAGATCCCATCAACATTGAAATAAAGAGGAGGAAATGGGGATGGATAGGCCACACTCTACGTAAATCCCCAGAAAACATCACAAGACAGGCACTGGATTGGAACCCACAGGGAAAGAGAAAGGTGGGGAGACCTAGGCAAACCTGGAGAAGATCAGTAGAGTCAGAGGCAAAAGAGGCAGGCTTCACCTGGGCCCAGTTAAAGAAAGTAGCCCAAAACAGAGTCCGCTGGCGAGGAGTGGTTGCGGCCCTATGCTCCCCAAGGAGCGAACAGGAATAAGTCAAGTAAGTCAAGTAAATAATCGAGTTTGTGAACAGCAGAAAATGAGTTCAAATCTGCCTGGGGCTTATGTTCACATTTTCTAAATCAAATTTTTGAAAATAATTTTTTTTTTCCAGGTGTAATGTCTAATGAGCCACCTTAAGCAGTCTTGTCGGGATTCCAAAAACGGAGTCTTCGGCTCCATCATGCATTGTGGTAAAATGGCATTTCTAATGTAAACAATATGTGAGTTATGCCCCTTAGTTCTAAATAAATCTCTTAAATTGGTCAAAAATTAATTTTAAACTTTCAAAAACATTGCTGAACGTTTATGTGTCATATTTCATACCTGTTTGCTTGTACTACTTAAGATTAATTTTTAAAATAAAAAATTCAACCATAACTTTGATCGGGCACAACTATTATAAATGTTTTGAAATCATTTAAATGCTTGGATATGTTTATTTATCATTGTGTGTTAAAAGTATAGTATCATTTCAATCATTTTCAGGCTAAATTATTCAATTACCAGTATCATGAAAAATTATGTATTTAACATGGTTTTCAAACATCGGAAACATAATTTTTGATTTGTTTGTTTTTGTTTTGCTAAATAACTGTTTTGATGATAATCACCTGTTCAATTTAAAGAGTTGTTGTATCCAGAGTGACGATTTGTTTATTTTTCTAGGCTTCAAAACCATCATTCCTATTTTTTCAATACATATAAGACGTTTTTAATCATCGCTTGAGCAGCCAAATTTTGTTGGTAATAGCTAGAGCTCTTTTCATTTATGCACTTCATCAATTTATATGTTTGGTGATTTTTAATTGTAACACTATACGGAAAATGTAAAATATTTAGTGCAATTTACCTTTAAATATCGATAAAACTCCATGAAAAACACAAAATTATCAATTTTAAAGCGTTGTCCAAACATCCAACTTCGGAGATAAATAACTTTTTAAAGTGCAAAACCCCTATTTCGTACAAATATGATCGACAGTAAATTATATCCTGGCTCTTTTAAAACATGTAAGAAGTCTGCCAACACATGCAACACTTTGCCTTGAAACTTTTAAGCACGATATTTTTGGCCATAACCTATCATATAATAAAGAAACATCCAAATATTTTATCTTTAACATTAAAACATGTTCCTAAATGTTAATTTACATAGAGCTCTTCGTCTAAAGGGGGTCAACATGGTCTAAAAATGGCCACGACCATCCAGGCCTCTTCCCACAGCCTTACACAGAAAAAATTATAAAAAGTGAGAATCGCGACGGAAAAATGTCTTCCGAGATGCCAACTTTTTACCGGTCTTACTAAATAGAGAACTCTAAAGAACTCTAGAGAACCCTAGAGAACTCTGGGATTTTTTCATTTAAAAGGGCTAATAAATGCTTTATTATGCATGTATCTGTTCAGTAACATGTTATACTACATACATAAACTCATTAAAGTTGATTTTAAACTAATTAAAGACAAATTCCCGAAGGAAATCTAGTCATCGTGATCGTCAAACTCCGATCCCGATCTAATGTCATTTAGACATTGTTTCTATATACAGGTTACCTCAAGCCACTGGTATAATAATGCACGTAAAAACACAACATAATATATATTAAGCTATCACATTTCAATGATCATATTCTGTTGTTATAAATATAACAACTTACGTACGTTATTATTAATGTACAGAAAAAATGTATCTTGCTTTTTACTTAACGAATGACTCTTAAATTTCATTTGATCATTAAAAATGTATTCCTAAAGCATATTGTAAATAATTAAAACAGAAATATAGAATTTGACCACAATCGTGAACATGCCCCTTTAATTTCTTCTGTAAGGAAAAGGCAATTCATGCACTATTTTTATAGCCTTTAATCACTTAATTAATATTTACAATTTCTAGTGTCTTTGTCTGCGATAACACTACAAATCAATTTTGTTATGTACAGTCCAACAAATTCAAATGACCTATGCTTTGATGCTACCCCTGGTTATTTTATGACGTATGCCATGAAGAGACAACATCTCGACACATCTTTGGTGCATCTAATGTTTCAATCTGTCTGTGTTGTGACTTTGCTTCCATTTAATATTGACTAGTTAATCGTTCTATTGCTCACAATTGATGTTTTGTTTCTTGTAAAAGTTATTTTTAATTATGCCTTATTTATTGAAAACACATATATATTATCATATCTTTTTATTGATACAATCGACATGAATTTTGGTCTCTGTATGTTTTCTAATTTTTTACAAACTGCGTGTACATGCAATGACTGTATATAAGGGGTATTATTAAATGAATACTTTCATTACTTTTTGAGACTGTAGGGAAATACTAGTAAGTCAAACTAATTCGTTTAAAATGATTTCTGTCAGACTGTTTTATCGTTGTAAATTTTAAATTTGATGGCAACTCCCAGCTGAAACTCTTAGTATCTTTATGTGTAACCACACCAGAATTGTGCCATAGTGGATCTCGGATATTCTTTCGATTGTCCATTTATAAATGCATATTCATGGCGACCAGGAGAAGAGTTGTTTTATTACACTCAGGTAAAACTATCAAGATTTGAAGTTGACAACTGTGCAAGCAAAAAGTCAGTATCTTAATTAAAATCATAACAAATCACAAACGGAGAATAAAGACACTAACACTAGAAATTATAAAATATAATTAACCTTAAATAAAATCCATATCAAGAATTATATTAAATGTTGAAAGAATTATTTTAATGGACTTGTAAATTGCTTGGGATCGAGATCCTTTGAATAATTTAGTCTCCCCCAACTTGATGTTTAGCGTGAAATAATTAATACCGAGCGCAGCGAGAGGCGGGCGAAGCGAGGATTAATGGTAACACGTAAATATAAGAAAATCAGTGAAAAATGAATGTTGAATCAGGGGTACTAAGGCCAAAAAAAATTTCTTCCAGCCCTGGGCGCCGCCATATTGGCAGCCATTTTGTTTTTAAAAGTTAGTTCGATCATTGATTGACTGGTACTTATCGATGTTTATTGCCCCTAAACTCGATTAAATAAGTTCCAGTGTTTCAATAGAAGTTAATTTGAATTAAAAGAAATTATGAAGGAAACCAGATAAGTTTCAATAGTGCTTAAATCAAGAAACACGACTTGTTCTATGTATGTCTTATCAAATTATCAAATGGAAAATAAAAACATTAACGACAAGAAACTGATCTTTTAGATACTGAACAATATATGCAATTTTATTACAGCGGTATTCATATGAATTAAATTGAAGAACATTAAAAGAAGAAATAAAAAAATTCGGAACTCTACGTAACTCTCTTCGGCTATTTCCGAAGACAAACTTGAACGTCTGAAATATGACGTCATAATGTAGACTGAGCACGCGACGTTTAGTTTAACTTTGACGAATGGTATGAGTAGGCAACCATGCAGGCGGATCCTACTGTGTGCGTTTTGAATAGATTTTATCATACAAATATCAAACTGCATAATGTTAAATCTGCGCTCGGTCCAACGGTCACACCGTTTACATATTAGTACTTAAATCCAAATATTTTAAATATATATTTCGACTAAAATACAACTTTTTTATCATATAAAATGCAAATATAGGTTCTAAATACTTTAAATATGAAAAAATCGCCAGAGTTCTCTAAAGTTCTCTGTTTAGTAGTAACCCTTTTTTACTGATGCTTTTTTTTTTCAATACTTGTAAGCCTCTGTGCCCTCTTAATACCGAGCGCAGCGAGAGGCGGGCGAAGCCTGCCTCGCGAAGCGAGGATTAATGGTAACACGTATATATAAGAAAATCAGTGAAAAGTGAAAGTTGAATCAGGGGTACTAAGGCCAAAAAAAATTTCTTCCAGCCCTGGGCGCCGCCATCTTGGCAGCCATTTTGTTTTTAAAAAGTTAGTTCGATCATTGATTGATCGGTACTTATCGATGTTTGTTGCCCCTAAACTCGATTAAATAAGTTCCAGTGTTTCAATAGAAGGTAATTCGAATTAAAAGAAATTAAAAGGGAAACCAGATACTTTTCAATAGTGTTTTAATCAAGAAACACGACTTGTTCTATGTATGTCTTATCAAATTATCAGATGGAAAATAAAATTAACTGATCTTTTAGATACCGAATAAAGTATTTAATTTTAGTACAGCGGCATTCATATGAATTAAATTGATGAACAATGAAAGAAGAAATAAAATAAAAGTTCGGAACTTTTCGGCTATTTCCGAAGACAAAACTTGAACGTTTTACGTCTAAAATATGACGTCATAATGTAGACTGAGCACGCGACGTTTAGTTAAACTTCGGCTAATGATTTGAATAGGCAAACATGCGGATCCTACTGTGTGCGTTTCAAATAAATTTTATTCTACAAAAATCAAACTGCACTGTGTTAAATCTGCGCTCGGTCCAACGGTCACACCGTTTACATATTATATAACTGTACAATGCAATATTGAGGAAACTCGAAATATATCAAGCATCTTTGACCTATAGTCTGTCCCGAGTTATTAATATCATACTAATGTGCGTTAGAGTTAAAGAATGTAGGTCAAATATATTGCAAATAATGTGAATTTCAAAGGCAAATCAAGAATCCCTAACTTACCACAACTTCCCCTGCCATTACGATTGGTTCCCAATGAGAGAACCAGTTTAAACTCTAGACATGGAATGGTTTTTAAGAAAAAGAATTTATTAAAACAGTAATATTGCAATTATAGTATATAATTTGACTGTATTTTTAATCACATTTTATTTGTCCGTGAAAATATATATATTTATATCACCAGAAATAATTATACGTTTTTTCACATTATTTATCTAACAACTTCGTTTTGTTTCTTCTAACATTCTGATAAATTGTTATTTCGTTGTCAAGTTGATATTGACAACTTCAAGAAGAGTGAAGGCAAAATGGGGAGACCAAAATACTTCACGCCAAATGAGGTTTCAGTACATAACACAGCTGATGATTTATGGGTCTCGTTTTTGGGAAAAGTCTACAACTTAACACCCCTGTGTGAAAAATATAAAGGTAAAAATTTCATTTGTATCTTTCGTCAGAAAAGAAATAGGCCTAGCACCTGCATGTCATGACAGCTAAGTTTCATTGATATATCATAGGTTGTTGTTGACATTATTTTTGAAGAATCTATGTACTTTTTTAGTGCATTTTTTATGAATAATAATTAATAGTTGGTTTATTTTGTTTATTTACAGGAGATGTTTTGTTGAAACCAATTATACAGTCAGCAGGAAAAGATATATCACATTGGTTTAATCCAAAAACAAAAGAGGTAAATCAACTGTGTTTTGAAAATAATGACTTTGTTCAGTCAGTTTTAGAGATATATCAATAATTTGGGTTTAATTACTACGTAGTTTCGAATTCTTGACAAAATACCTAATATTGCCAAAATGTACTTTAATTGATTTTAATCATGTTCATTGTCATATCTGACGAACTGTTTATTCACGTGACTTACTTAACAGTTCCATAGTACAGCACATATATCATAATGGAAACACTTTGATGTATATCAATATAAATTGCTTGATTTCAGTTTGTTTAAACCTCATTATAGAAACATGTCAGGATATTTTTTTTTTATCATGCATAGGTTTAGAACAACATGCAATAAGTCTTTTCTATCCAGTGTACTTGATTGTATGCTTTCAGATCCGTACACATGTAGACCCACAGACTGGATGTGTCATTCCATACTGTCCAAATGGACGATTTATTCACATTCCCCCACCATATCCAGATGCTGACTGGGCAAATGATTTTGGGCGCCCTTGGTGGAGAGATGAGGGCTATCTTGTTGGAATTTTGTCAAAGAAAACACGACACATTAAGATAATAAATACCTTAACATCACAAGACCAAGTGATTGAGGTAGGTTGCTGAATTAATTAAGTTATGCAATAATCTTTTTAATGTACATGTATAAATTTTCAGTATCAAAAGTCTTAGTTTTAAAAGCATATTCGTTGATTGATCAGGCACATGACCTAATAAATATGTCTTTTTCTGTTAATATCCTTTACCTGTCATTTTTCATTACAAGCTATCAAAAAATATAAAATGTTTGGTGCCTGTGCTATAAAAGACCTTATGTGCATATGATTGAGGAGTTCTGATTTTTTAAAGGTGTGTTCAGAAGAAACAATGACAGAGATTTTGGCCAGATATCTCCGATACAATGCCCATGCTGCCAGCTACACATGGAAGTATGATGGCAGAAATCTGGATATGGACAAAACGCTGGAAGACAATGGTATTCCAGATGAGGATGAAGAGTTCTATAAACTCAGTATGAACGATGACACATTCCTCCAGGCAATCCATCTGTACTTCAATGATGACTTAACAGAGGCATAAAACTGTCATTTGTTGAATTTTTTATTGTAAATATATATGTCAAACTGTTATAACTATGTACTTGTAAAAATTATATAAATGAAGGATTCATCTGTTGGAGTTTTTCATGTAGAAACAACAACAGAATGCAACTTGTGAATGTTCTAAAAGACTAAGGTATTTTGTTTTGAATGCAATTTGTAAATTAATGTAATTTGTAATTTTTCTCCAAAACTATGGATACAGTGAAAATGATGACAGGGTTATCTTTATTCTTCACAGTATTTGATAACTCTGGCTACATATTTCATCAAATATCTCGAACGCCGAGCTCTGCTAAAAGTTGCGATATTTTTGTATTACGACGTGACATAACGTTAGAAAAAATATTTTAATGTTTTGTGAATGGATTATTATCATATTGTGTAAGTAAAAATATATTAGGCCAATACAAATGGATACACACAGGTGATTACGGTTGACGTAACGTAAAAGTCCTAAGAGCGGTTGCGTTATGATTACTGCGTTACTGACTGACTTCGATCGGTGGCAGCTTGACGTGTTTTACGCACAGCGAAAAAAACCCTGACAAAATCAGCATAAAAAGAGAGCGATTGGACAGTGGAACACATCAAAACGTGACTAAGAGGGTAATGACTTTAAGAAAATATCATCAATCTGAAAAAATAGGAGGTTTTTTAATGATATTTTATGATTTAAAATCTGGATATCATTATCATATCACTACTATTATTTCTACAAAACTCAATTGTTTACGTTCGTAATGGTGGACATTGTAGCGCACACTCAACTGTTTCTACAATATGCAGCTTGTTGATTAATATGATTGCTCGACCAATGATGAGATATCAACTTCATAAAAAATAAAATTCACATGTACAAAACCAAATTTGATAAACTCAAAATGAATTAAGAAAATTTAGATAATGGATATTAAGCATTAATTCTAGTACATGGTTTTTAAATAGACGCCATCCTCTCTCTCTCTCTCTCTCTCTCTCTCTCTCTCTCTCTCTCTCCCTCTCTCTCTCTCTGTAAAGTGTTCTTTGTTCATGTAAGGCTGATCATGTAAATAAAATCCAATCAATATTTTTTTTTTTTTACAAAACAATTCCCATACATTATTTTTGACAGTTGGAACGCATGTGCAATGTTTGTGTGACTGAAAGATGTATTTAACTGCAGAAAGTACATTCCTTGCCTGGTACATGTACCAGTTTATTAACAAGACGTTCCTGACTGTTAGTAGGCAAAATTGCTAATTACAATAAATAGGACAACTACACACATGTGATACTAGTATTCGGAAGATATATATTAACTGTTTTTCATAGTGTAGCAACCTCTAATGATACACCGTCCACTAATGATATAATGTTGCATTTGTGGTCAGGATGTTGACCACTAATGATATAATTTTATCATTAACGAACAACCTAACCGTCCGCTAATGATATAATTTCAAATTTATATCATTAGCGGTCAAAAATCGTAACCTCTAATGGTATGGCAAAAAAAATGTGAAATAAGTACTACCTTGACCACTAATGATATACATTTGCACACATTTTCAATTGCATTAGTGGATGGATATGCAACCTTTCATGATATAATTTGATATAATATAATATATCTGCGCTCTATACTTACAAAGGCAAAATATCAAGGAAAAAATGACGACACTTACACTTGCAAAAAAAATCTACTTAAGTGACGTCATAGATGGACAGGTCATGGACAATAGTGACTTAAGTTGAGTCTAATATGTTAGACAACCTCTGTATAATGTTGGATAAAGACTTGATTTTGATACGATACTACATAAGAATTGGTTAAAGTTGGGGGGGGGGCGTATTTGATCATATATATAGTCCTTTAATGTAATATACACCATTCTGACATTGCCCCTGACATTTTGCCGTTTTACTTGAAATGAAATAGTCGCATACAGACAAAATACATACAATTTGTGACTTCGTTTGTTTAGTTCAAAATTCAAATTGATCATCATTAAACAAAAAGAAGCTGAGTTGTGCTAGATATTTTTAGTTGAGGAAAAGTTTGAAGAAAAACAATTTTACGATATTAAAAAATTATTGTAAAACTTTAATTTTAAAGGGATTTCATTAACATAAAAAGGTCCAATTGATAAAGTATTTGCTATTGTGGTCTGTGGTACAACTGAATCACTAATCTGTTATTAAGTTGAATATCAATTAAAGTTGGTTGAATTAAAACTACTTAAACAATAGTGATCATGTTGTGTAACATAGAATATTGACCCGGGTTGAAAATTGACTCGGGATAAAATTATACATGTATCATTAGTGGTCAACATCCTGACCACTAATGCAACATTATATCATTAGTGGACGGTGTATCATTAGAGGTTGCTACACCGCATGTTTTTAAGTTGTTCTCTCGGAACTCCGAGAATCGGTTTTCATTGGAATACCATGTACCGTTTATTTCACCAAATTAAATACATGCAACTTCTTGAACTTTTGTTTCGTTTTGGACGGTTTTTGTTCAGCGTAAACTTGAGCGAGAATTGAGCTTTCCCCTGAATTCACCATAAGAATTTTAAGAACTTTTACATTACAATTTACAATACAAATCGAATACAAGATACGCTCGTGAAAGTTGGGTAGTATTTTAGTTGAAAGCCGAATGGCATGCTACCGAGTTAACGCCAACTTCACGAAAAATTCACGATAGGAACTTTACACCTTAAAATTCATTGGTGAAACATAGAAATGCCGCTTAAAATAATCAGAAAATCTAAAGCATTGTCTATCAATAAACATGTACATGAAGTTTTATACGCGAAACAAACACATTGTTTTACATTGTACTTAAAGTCTGATACATATACGAGCGTATAAGTAAAAGGGAAACCCAGTCTAGAGTTGGACTTCCTTAGGTAGCCACCGTCAGTAGCATTCTATCAGTGGCCACAGTCCGTTCTCACACATTACGGATGACTTTAGTCTTTATCATTCTTCTTTTACATTTAAAAAAAAACCAACTTTTTCCTTCTTTCTCATTCTAACCTATAGCAACTCACACTTAAATTAGGCTGTTACACTCGGGTCACTTTCATCTTTCAAATCACCATTATGATATCTTAATCTCCAGCACTTCTAGCTATGACTCGATACCTGACAACCTTATGTATACAGAACAATCCGGCAAAACAAGCAGAAACGTTCCGCGTATCGGGACAGAACCCTCAGTAGCATTCACAATACAGGCACGTACACAATACAGGCACGTAGCATCGTTTTTGAAAGGGGGGGGGGGGCAGACTTATCCAAAAAACTTGACCAAAAAAAAAAGGAAAAAGGGGGGAGGTATACCTTTAACTTCAATTCCACTGATTATTTCCTTATTTTCAATTCAATTTTTTACGTGTTCTCATAAAAGTGTGTGTGTGTGTGGGGGGGGGGGGGGGATCTCCATGTTAAGTCAATTTTTTGTATGTAAATTTAAGAAAAATCTTTTCTGCGAAAGAAAAGTGGGGGGGGGGGGTGGGTAGGCCCCTTGGCCCCCCCCCCCCCCCCTGATGCTCTGTGCCTGCAATATCGGTGTTCTTTAATTTCTAGCTTCTTTGAATACTCTTAAAAAGCGTCATGCATGCATGTCTCATACCTTACCCATTTCTCAAGAAAGCCACAAGTTCTTCATTTAAGTACTACATTGTCACTGTTACTTTCCTTACTCCGTGACAATTCAATGAAAAATGTCTGCTCGCTGCGATAAACGGGGGGAGGGGGGCTGCTGAAGCCCCCCCCCCCCACCCCCCGGCACCCAAATGATACGTGCCTGAGCTAGGCTGCTGTATAGGTGTTTTAGGAAACTACTGTATGCTTACAGACTTACACCAGACAGTTGCTCTAATTATACCATGTAACTCGCGGTGCAACATCTGTCCTGTTTGAATATTTATGACAAATGCGCCCTGGGGTGCTTGCAACCTGTGAAACAGTCTAAGTTGTCTCTCTTTGTTAATGCAATAACATGGCCGCGCACAGGTGTGTTAAGGTAGCATAACTAAGATAACTGTAAGATACTTGTTGCTCGTCCAGTAGAAGATTATTGAATAAAATGGATTTTACCATGCTGCTGTTACTGACATGTGTTGGATTTCCGCTTTGCTCAGGTAAGTCAATCGAGTTATCTACCTGAAAATATTTCCAGGAAGTATTACCTGATTACAGTTTTCGAATCTCGCGCAAAATATTATTATTTGATTTTCAGTGATAAAAAACTGATGGGGTTTTTTGTTTGTTAATCGTTTAGTTAAGTAATTTTAATTAGCTATTAGTAAATCGCACGAGAGAGAGAGAGAGAGAGAGAGAGAGAGAGAGAGAGAGAGATTTACATAACATTTTATTTTGATATTTCTTATTTTAGCTCTAATGTGTACACAATGTCACTCACTGACTGCAACAAGCGTCATGAACATGGGGACCGTGTTTCAGTCCATACTCCCCAATCTGCATGACCCCCAGTGTGGCCTGGCCTACCATAGCTTGATGACCACCACCCCCACCCCCATGCAGCCCTTCAATCAGCAGCCAGTGCTCCCAACCACCTGTACCATCAGTGCAGTTGGGGGCACTAACACAGAGATCAGGTGTGGCTTCTACAAAGGATACATAGAGGTCATGTCTCAGGATGGCATAGGTATAAATATTATATTAAAATGTCCTTTAACCAGTCAACTTTTTAATAATTTAAGAAAGTATATTACCCTACAGCATCTTCCTAAGCCGAGAGTTTCTGAAACATCAAGTGCATAACATTATATATGCAGGTCAGAAACTCTAATAACTTGGGAGGATGCATGGCCTTACTCACATAGAAGTAGAGTTTAAGGCCAAAAAAAAAAGTGTTCATAACGTATACACACTGAAAAAAATCTTTGAATTTAACAGGATAACTATACATGAACGTGTATAATCCAGTTCCTTAGACAGGTATACAAAAAATATCAAATGATTATAATTAATACTTCATTTGAATTTAATAGTTGTTGTCATATATTACATTAACAAACTGTACTTCTGTTTACTTACAGGGACTGCTTCTCTGAACGTGTTCTCTATGACATGCTACAATGTTGACATCAATGTAGACTGGGGGTGCACGGCCCGCGAGTTTCCTCTTCCTGGGGACAATCTTCACTTCGAGAACATCCTGCAAAGTAAATTCTCCAACACGGTGGTGCTAACTCGCTTTGTGGGTAGTGTGTGTTACTGCCGCCGGACAGACTGCACAGATGTCATCAATGGCAGCTCCAAGTTAACTTCCCCGGTCCTTTGGAGTGCTCTTCTTGGTCTTCTATTAGTACTTGTTAAGAAATATCAGTATTGAAACTCATTGACTAGTATATATACCAGTACTTTTTGTGTGCTTGTATTTGGTTAAATGTTTTACTCATCTATTTTAATGAAAACCTCAATTTAAACAAATTGCCATCATGAACCTAGATTTTTTTTTAGAAAATGTACCGTATTATGTTTATCCATCTCTTATTAATACTCAAGACCTTATCTAAAGTAAAGATGGATGCCTTGTTACTGCAAGAAGTTGAAGAATGATTTTACATTGAATATCATCTTCCACATTTCAAATAAAAATGTGCCATTTACATATACATGTATAGATCTATATTTTATATATATTTTCAATGTTATTTCTCAATTTCAAGACTTTTACTTATGTATTTTTATTTATACCCAGTTACATGTACATGTATCTGCAAACATGAATCTCTTGAACATTTCATCATATATGCATATCTTAAAAACATTAATTACTACAAATAATCAAGGTACTATGCATTTCTGGATATTTTTTGTTATATGTAATGCATTATTCATGCATTTATCAAAATGTATATTTGCATGACCTTCATTAATAAAGATTTACAATAACCATAGTAAATTGATGTTTTGAATTATCAATTATTGTATATATTGGGGCAAGTGTTATCCATGCTGAAACTCCCTTAGGGTAGTAGATTTCAGCCAAAATATTAATGCATGAATTGCAAGTTGCTTTCACCAGCTTTAGTGGAAATAGACACATCAAATTGGTGGCATACTTTTATAACATGTACTACTTTTACCCTACAAACAAATTTAGCTCAGTTCCCCAATCAATTAGTCACAAACAAGTTATAAATGCATTCTCTGTTAAATTGCTGTTAATTTTGAAGATGATCCGGCATCATCCATTTTATATTTGAAGTCCTATTCCTCCTTCAATGATATGTATCTTTTCATTTACATCTGGATAGGTTTATTCTAACCCCATTCTGTTCTTTGCCATCTTCTATGAAAGCCATGTGATTAAATTATAAATATCTAGATGGCGGAGTCTGATAGATAAACAACACTTTATTTAATAACAGTCTTTATTGTACAAGGTTTTGCTTAAACACTACTGTGTTTAAATATTTATACAATAAGACCAGGTCAACATTCATGTCTTTCTGTACATTGAATCCATAATGTATTAAAAAAGACAATAATAAAAAAACCAAAAAACATTAAAAAAAAATGTACTTCATAGCATCAATGTTGTTGACAGGAAAAAAAAGTTGTCCAAATGCGTTTTCAAACCTCTGATATGATGTAGAAATATAGATTCTGAATTCAAATGTAGTATGATTCAAGTCGCGAAATCAACAGGAATAAAATTTTTAAATATGTTAACATTTGAATAAACCATTTCGAGTTCAGTTAACACACAATTATGGCCCTATTGAATATATATGTACAATGTCGCCAACACTTTTTTCTTCTAATTTGACAATTCAGTGCATAATTTTTGAAGGTTTAGCACATAATGGGTGTTGAAGATCCTCTACAAAAGTTTGCACAAACATACATGTACACACTGAAAGCTACCAGTCATCTAGCTAATATTTGATACAGAAGCAATACAATTTAATTAAAATTTGGAAAATTTACACATATTTAAAAAAAATGTACTTTATAATGCTAGCTGGCATGCAATATTGATAGGCGAATACAATAACTAAGTTTATGCCACACAAAGCTATATACTGACCAAAAATGACTACCAGTAATATACAATAATATAGATACATCATGAAAGAAAAATGTCTACAATGTTGTAATTTACAGCAGCTAAATGCTCTATAAGTACACAAATGTGTACCACTAATTAATATTGCAATGCAAAAAAAAAAAAAAAAAAGGAATAAAGGAGCTTTAAAAACAGTCTATCCTATGCATCACTGCCAACATAGGTACAAATGACTCAATGATGAAAAAATGTCAACATGAAATCTGTAATGTCACTATTAAAACATGCATATTATGCAGAACTGCTTATCATTTTATAAAAGGAATCACAAAACCCAATTTTATCATCCTTTGAACAAACTTCAAACACATATCAAAAGATTGTTTTATAAATTCAAAGAAGCTTGTGTGATTTTTGCTGCAACAACATTTACAGAGAGTACTGCATACACTAATACACAGTATTAGAAATTTTTGTGAGTGAACTATAAGTTGACAAAATAGTTTACTGCGAAACAGAATAATGCACTACATAACCATGACTATGTTTACAAGATGCAGCCAAAGCACAGGCACCTGACGTTAAATATTTTTTTCATAATAAAAATATATATACCCTATATCTAATAATACACATGTACTTGTATTAGATATAGGGTATAGATTTTTATTATGAGAAAAATATATAACGTAGGGTGCGTGTAAGCCATAGCACTGAATCCTGTAAATTCCTAAAATTACGAGAGTACTTAATTCCGTGATCCTGCTGGTTTGTATCAAATCGCGAGAATATAAAATTGCGAACGTTGAAATTTTCTCCTTATTTCTTATAGTTTTCAACTCTCAGAAAATAATGGGGAGATTTTAAAATCCGCGAAGGATGATTCTCGCGATTTTACGCGGATATTAATTCCTCGCATTAAATTAGGAATTTACAGTATACAGGTCTGAAGTATCTCAGAATCTTATCCCAGTTATATCAATCAAACAACAGCCCAATTGAGTCATCTCGATAGCTCATTCCCACAACAAGCTGAAATGATATTGCTGTTTCATTCTTTTTTAAAACATAGCTTTTATAGTAAGATCTCAAAGAAACTAAAAAGTTTCATATGCAAAATTTTAAGTTAACAAAAAAAACAACAAAACCCACAGACAAAAAGAAATAGAAAATGGAAGAAAAGTAAAAATGATTGCAATAGAACATTATGAAGTTGCATCAGTACTGTATATAAGCACTTTCTGGAACAGCTTATATAACATGTAGATATATATATACATGCATGGAAATAGATATGACACATACAAACATGAGGTACCAAAAAATATGAACATGTTCGTTTTCAATTTTCAGATTACGAAAGTTATGTAGGTAGTTGCAAAGCAAAAAAAGCAATTATAATAAGGGTGAATACATTAAAAACATAAAAATATTGCTGATTATTTCTGAAGCATTTGACATTACAAGAACAAAACACAAAACATAGTAAATACGGATTATTTGCAAAAAAAAAAGTCCATTCCATTAGCATTACTTTCTTGTCTTTCATACAATAAATTATTTGCAAACAAAATAGAAAAAAACCCATGAACTTTTCTCTACTGCTAATGCTATACATGTATTTGCAGTTAGATGTGAAATAAATGTATTTTTAATAGTACATGTATATATAATGCACCTATGTTCTAGTAACGATGCATATTACATGTACAAACACTTGAATAACATCAGATTCATAGAACCTGGATCAATGTAAGGTAAGACTGCAGCATCACTTGAAAATACATACTGTGCAATCAACTTAACAATATGCGATTCCTTGAGAATGTTGTAAAAATACCCTTATACAGTGTGCACGTCATACATATTGTATAATAAATATATATGCTTATGTACATGCCAACCTTTATGAACAGTCAACCAAAGTAATTTTGAGTTTACTACTAATAAAAGAAAAAAACTTCGATATTTCCATTACATGCTGTTGATTTCCCACTTTTGGATTCCATATATTTCTACATTTCAATATCAGTGACCCTAAGCCAGATTTTTTTTTATAAAACTTATATTTTCATTGTAAGATCTTTTCCAAATTGTTTAGAAATACATACACCAGTACTTAATAGTAAATTCTGAGATTGTGTGAAAAAATTGAACAGTGCATACGAAACATAGTGGCAGTATATTGAACAATTTTCACTTTTAACCATAGAATACCTGCAAGTTTTAACTAAATATCCAAGATTTACTAAATTAAACAATGACAGGATTTACACAACATCTGCAGCTGAACTTGATGTTGGATTTCATCATCATTCGCAGCTAAACTTGATGTCGGATTTCATCGACATCCGCAGCTAAACTTGATGTCGGATTTCATCGACATCCGCAGCTAAACTTGATGTCCGAGTCTTTGACGTGGTCATAACGACATCCAACGCATTCTGTGTGGTACCACTTGTCACAATCATCACATGCAACCTAAAGCAAAACACAGAACCAGTATATCATCTATTGTTACAGCACCAGTGTATCATCTATTGTTACAGCACCAGTATATCATCTATTGTTACAACACCAGTATATCATCTACTGTTACAGCACCAGTATATCATCTATTGTTTGTGTCAAACAAGAGGGTGTCTCTTTATTGTTATTATCATCTAAGGTTCATTAATCCTCTAAGAAGGATAACTCAACATTTATAAATAATAGAAAAACAAACCAAATAATGTGTTTATATTATACAAGTTAGCATTGTAGCAGGTTTAATTACAAAACCTCTTAATCTAAAACATCATTTCAAAAAGACATATATGACGTAATAATTGTTTAAAATATATTAATAAAAAACATCACTTAATTTTTTTTTCTATACTGAACTTTTGTTTCAGCAATAATTTAGAGATGAAATTGAGAAAGGTGTATTTAACAGTTATTTGCATGGTCATTACCAAATTCTTAGCTTTGTTCCAATTAATTTTGGGCAGATAACTTGCACAGACACTTATGCTACTAAGCATTGAAATTTGCTGGCCTGACTCCTTACCCATGCCACTCTCTTTCCTTTGGGCCTTTTACATTCCCCAGAGGCACATTTATCTTCTTCGAACCATTCTACTCCATCTTCTAGCACATCTTCAGTTTCCACGCGATTGAAAAAATCATCATCGTCGTCATCATCATCTTCATCAGAATCCCTCTTCTTTTTCTTTGGGGGTCGACCTCTTCTTCCCGGTTTTCCGGCTGTACAGAACAGTAAAGTTATTATTTGTCATAATTTGTAAGCCTAATAAAAATTATTATACAGGAAAGCAAAACTAACTTTTATTAACAGAGACTTCATTTTGCAATATACCCATTAGAAAACGGTTCTCAGACTAATTTTATAATAAGGCTATATTCATAAACAAATACCAGATATACATTTAGGGCAGATTTGCAGGGAAAAATTTATGACTTGGAGTTTCTTGTGAACCTTGTAGAGGCTTTCTTTGCGTGAAAAAAGTTGGTTTAAATATCTGCAATACCTATGTCTGAAGATACAAGATCATACACTGTATGTGCTATACTTAGACTTAAGGTGGAATAACACATCATCACAAAATGGCTGACCTCTAATCGAAGCAACATTTTGTTTTATTAAAAGGATTTTATTGACAGCAACATGTAACTTACTCCATGGCTGAGTAGATAAAGCGTTGGGCTTGTGATCTATACATCCCGATTTTGATTCCTGCAGAGGCTTTTGTTACTATTTACTGAATTTAATTTTTTATCCCCAAACTGCAAATTTTTCATAATAAAATAATTTACTGTTTAATTTGAGATGACTTTTTCCAGGTGTGATATTCTACCTTAGAATAACCCTCTGATGAATGTTCTTATGGTTCTCTGCATGTTAATTTTTAAATATTAAACTATAGTAGCTGTTTTAGAGAAAAAAAAATCAGGTTCATCTTTAATACGTATGCACCAGACTAGCCACAAGCCTGCATGCTAAATATCTGTATCCCCTCCCCCCCCCCCCCCCCTTTAAAAAAATTCCCATCCTCATATAAAGTCACTTTATTAAAATTAATGTGAGAAAACTGAAAGCAACATAGTACATGTAAATTCCAATTAAATATTTCCTTTTCAGATAAAGAAAAATCAATACACTTTAGTTGCTTTTCATATCAATTATCAAATCCTGCTCTCTAAACTACTTTCATTATGAAATGATATGAAACTTCCACATTTGCTGGTTTATTTAATTTGACCTACGTTTTACAGGCCCTGGCTTGCGTTTCTTTGCCTCCTTCACAGATCCTTTACTATTGCTTCGTTGCACTTTTGCTGGTTTTGCGACTTTTTTCTCTACTGGCGATTTCTTCTTGCCTTTGGTTTTTACTAAATTAAAAAAAGAAGTTTACAAACTTTAAAAAATAATGTACATCATAACATGTACCTAAAGATTTTAAAGCATGCAACTATTATGGTAAAACAACAACAACATGATGGATGTGTTAATGTAATTAACAGATTAATTACAAATCCAGGTGATTAAATGTGTTTCAATTTTCTGAACTGCCAGTTCAATAGTTTTTCAAAAACTTCCCCTTGTGAGACCCCATCATACTTTATATGAACTAAGTGACAGATATCTTAAGCATCTGTAATCCTCGATTCATTCATTATGGAGACCCCAACAGGTAACTTGCTAATGAGAACACAAATCTGCAGATATTGATTTCTTTTGCGTATACTCTGGCCTGATTCATTTTAATCAATAAAGCTGGGC